>NW_026875038.1:0-173327 GCF_032173495.1 Musca vetustissima
CAGGTAAATGGTGCCCCAAAGTCCCTATATATCTTTTGATTTGCACGAAATTTGGCATAACGTACTGAATTGAGCCTAGAATGATGTCTGCCAAGTTTCATGAAAATCGGTCCTGATTTAGATATATCTCCCATATATAGTTTCGTCCGATTTCATGTAAATGGTGCCCCAAAGTCCCTATATATCTTTCGATTTGCACGAAATTTGGTACAGCCTATTCATTTAGGTCTAGAATGATGTATGTAAAGTTTCGTGGAAATCGGTTCAGATTTAGATATAGCTCCCATATATAGTTTCGTCCGATTTCATGTAAATGGTACCCCAAAGTCCCTATATATCTTTCGATTTGCACGAAATTTGGCATAACGTACTTAATTGAGCCTAGAAGGATGTCTGCCAAGTTTTATGAAAATCAGTCCAGATTTCTATATAGCTCCCACTTATATATAGCTCCCACTTATAGTTTCGTCCGATTTCATGTAAATGGTGCCACAAAGTCCCCTATATATCTTTCGATTTGCACGAAATTTGGTACAGCCTAATCACTTAAGTCTAGAATGATGTATGTAAAGTTTTGTGAAAATCGGTCCAGATTTAGATATAGCTCCCATATATAGTTTCGTCCGATTTCATGTAAATGGTACCCCAAAGTCCCTATATATCTTTCGATTTGCAGATTGCTAGATTGATGTCTGCGTTGTTTCGTGAAAATCGGTCCACATTTAGGTATAGCTCCATTTTATTACAGTTTGATTTTAAGTACTTGACGCACCAAGGAACCAATAGGAACAAAACGTTCTGAAATTAGTATAACGTATCCTGTGACAAGTTTGTTTGAAATCGCTTAATATTTGGCCCGATTTCAAGTAAATTGCGCATCAAACTCCTCATGTTAGTCAGTTTGACATCAAATTTTGCACAACGTACAAAATTGAGCATAGAATTATGTAGTTTCGTTTTCTAGAAGTACAGACATGGCCCAACGGATGACCTATTTATATTTGTTTGAAGTCGATTTACATACTTTATGGATAGATCTACGTAGATTCACATTTAGATAAATATCACATATTTTATTTCATTCAAGTTCATGCTAATAGTCCTGTTTAATATACCCATAGTGGTGAAGGGTATCATATAGTCGGCCCCGTCCGACTTTACTACTTTCCTTACTGGTTTAACTTGGTTTTTGGTAAAAAAATCGGCGGTTTTCCATTCCGATTGTTCAGTGAGGAGTTATCATGCCCACCATCAAAAATAAGGACTTTTCTTTGAACACAAAAACAACGACAAAATTTTTATGTAAATTATTTTTCTTCCTTTTTAAATCTTCAAATATATATGTGCAAAGTTACAAACCTTAACAAGCATTGGTATCGATTTACCAGCCCATTGAAAATCTTGAAACTCATAACACAAACATTTCACCTATGGCACTATATATTCTCGCCAAGAACTTTCATTCCAAAAAGGAATTTTCCACCTCTCAAAATCTTGTTGCACAGTGTAGAAAATTTTGAACATAGGTCCATGTCCAACATAATAAAAAGCCTCCTAGCTGACAGTTTACAGTAACATAGTCCCCCTTTAAAGGTCTCAGCATTTTTAATTATTCTCAATGTCGGTCGCATGTTGGAGGTTACAAAAATATTGTCCGCTTCATACCTATATTTAAACTTATTTCGTTTGTATTCACCGATCAATGTGTGGAGATATTTGTTCGAATAAAAAACAAGTTTAAAAATTTAAAACACACAATTCAAAAACAGGTTTAATTATAACTAAATTTATTTTTTTTAATTACTTAACTTATTTAATTAAATTTAAAAGAACATAGGGAAAGGAACATCGTCCATACTAATAACATCAGCTTTTTCTTCGGGATGCACTATAGAAGATCCACCCATTTTGTTATATTCACCTATAAATTTCATTAAAAATTATTTATTTACTCATTTTTTACAACAATACAACATACCCATAATTTGATTTTTAACCTCTTCGAAAGTTTGACCAGCAACTAGGACAAATACGCAGAAGAATAAGACAATCAAGATCTGCAATATAGAAATGAATTATAAAATCTACTGTATATTTATATACGGAATAAAAATGACTCACAGTAATTTTTTGCATATTGACAATATTTGGTGATCTTAACTAGCGGAAGATTTAATCGATACTAAAGCAAACGCAACTAAACACCTACTACTTTATATAAACTTTTGGTATTATTTTGATGGTCATATAGTTTTATTAATTTAATTCGATTGAAATGCAAATATTTCAGATCGATAGAGAGACAGATATGAAATGCAGCATAACAACAATCGAACTGTTGTTTGCTTTAAACAAAAATGTGTGTTTTCTCAAAACAGGTTATAAAGTTTGGTTAAACCTAAATTTGCTCGAACTGTATTCCGCCTTTCTCCACTGACGCATACTTTTTTATGATCCAGCTTCTTGTTAATTTGTTTGAATTGTTAGGTTATATTTAAAAAAATATTTCTGGTAATATTTTCAAAATCTAGAATAATACTGAAATTATTATTTAGAGATTTTAAAACAGACATTTATTGTTTAGACCATTCTTTCTTCCAGAATTTAAACAAAAGAAATTAAAGAAACTGCGCTGTATCAGTTACTTAGCCATATAATTAGTGACGATTTGTCACCATAATCATTGTATTAATCATTCACAATACATTTACGGTAATTTGTCGAATTCGGCGTACGATCTACGAGTACGAGTTTTTAAAATGATTCCGAATTTCCATAAAATGTTTGACAACGAATGAAACAAGTGAAAAAACATTTGATTCAGAGTCAAATTTAAGCGCAACAAAAAAAACTAAGAAAAAATATAAAACAACTAATTTGGTACAACACGTCCCACAGCGAACAATTCTATATATATAAAATGGAGCAAGAAAAATGTATACTAAAAAATGTATACTATACCGATTTGACTTAAAATTTCTTTCAGTTGTCGGTAATTAAAGTGGGAAGGTTTTTATGAAAAAAAAAATTTTGAAAAATCCGCGGAAATCTTGCAAAAATTATTTTAAAGAAACGGTTGGACCGATTTGACTTAAAGTTTCTGTTAGTAGTCTGTAATTGAAGTGGAAAGGTTTTTATAAAAGAAAAATCCGCGAAAATGTTGCAAAAAATATTTTGAAAGATATGAGCATTTCCACACATTTTATATCAAACCTTTATGGTTTCATCTCTTCGTAGTTCTTTTTGGACATATTTTGGGCGAAAATGGGTAGCGTATATCTTAAAGTAATTGTCAATTATGGAAAATTCTCAAAAAATTTTAATTTTCTACAATTAATTGGATTGTCATTGCCTTGAAAAAACCTATCTACAGTATATATAAAATAGAAAAGAAATTGTTTGTTTGTATGTTACCGATAGACGCAAAAACCGCTGAACGGATATTAATGAGATTTACACAGTATGTCAGGACGTGCCCAGAAAGTAACATAGGCTATATAAACTTCTAAAAATCCGCGTGTATGCAGAGTTATAGCGTCAATAGTGAACATACCTCAAAATTTCTGTACATGTAATATGCGTATATCTTTAGAACGGTAGTAGATACCTTCTTCAAAATTTGTCTGAATAACGTAGGTTTAAATACACATCATCCAAAAATGAGCGTGGTACGATTGGGCAAAATGCACTCACTGTTGAACTTAAATAATTTACATACCGCGAAAATAACATTTTTTGTTTGATTAGTCAAAACCCGCTCAACAGATTTTACAGAAAATTTTCGCAGTCAGTCATTCCATCCCATGAAAGTAAGATATGCAAAATAAACTTTCAAAATTCCGCGAAGAGTTATGGCATCAACCGTAATCATACCTCTGAACTAATATTATCTGAATATCTTGAATAATTCTGTTAATAAAAGTATAAAGAAACTATCCAAAGATTAATTTATATTAACATTAGCACATTGTACAAAATTTTGTGTCAGTCGGACAAAATTTGGGTCGCTAGTGCACAATTCACATAACATCGGAAGAAAATATATAAAGAAACTTAGCACACGTCATTCAGGACTTAATTCGGTACGTTATGCAAAATTTAGTGCAAATCGAAGGAAATATAGGGGCTTTGGTACACTATTTACATAAAATCGGACAAAAATATATGTGGGAGCTATATCTAAATCTGAATCGATTTTCACCAAACTTAGCACACGTCATTCAAGACTCAATTTAGTACGCTGTGCCAAATTTCAATAGGGTTCGTCCTTGGGCCAAATAAATGAGCTGTGCCAAATTTCATGCAAATCGGATCATAAATGCGACCTGTACTTGTTTACAATTTAACATGGATAGGCAGATGGACGGACAAACGGATATGCATAAATCGAGAGTTATTTATTTTCATATTCGATACCTATGGATCAAAGCTAGTGATGAACAATGAAAGCTACATATCGAAAACGCAAGTGTCGAATGTGCCTAGTCTCTCCTACATACATAATTTCGTCCGATTTTACAATAGTGCACCAAAATCCCAATGTTTATCCGATCAGACGAAATTTTGTACAGCGTACGCAATTGCGACTCAAAAAAAAAACATGAATAACGTCTTTTCGATATTGACTTTATGTGTTTTAAAAATGATCAGAAATTAGTCTTCTCAATGTCCCCAAACAATGTCAGCACTAATACGCCTATCCAATCCTTAGATACCTTCCAAGTGGACCGGGCATTCATAGACTGGGTTAACTATATGCTAAGGAATAGATGGATAAGCTGTAGCATACATGATATAACAATCAGAGATAAAGTAGGTCAGGGAACACCACAGGGAGGGATTTTGTCACCACCACTCTGAGTAACCACCGTAAACGGACTCTTAAGGACGAAGGATTTGAACCAGTCTGTTAGGCAGATGACGTTATAATACTACTTAGGGGAAAGAATCCAAGCTTACTATGCAGGAAAGCCGAAACTGTGCTAAAAATCGCATACGATTTGGCAAAACCGAGGGGCTTAAACGTAAATCCGGACTAAACGGAGATATGTCTTTTCATTAGAAAAAAAAATAGGTCAGTACGAAGAGTCCATCTTCCAAAACAAAACGATTGCCATATCAAACAAAGATAAGTATCTGGGAGTAATTGTAGACAAGAAACTTAAATGGAAAGATCACATACAGCAAAGGGCTGACATGACCCAAAGATGATGGTGTTTCTGCAGAAGAGCCGTAGGCTCTAAATGGGGTTTCAATCCAAAGATGATACACTGGATCTATAAGAGCGTTATTAGACCAATTCTAACATACGCGTCTGTTGTCTGGTGGACAGCAATGGATAAAAAATGTAACGTAAAAACGTTGCAGAAAGTTCAAAGAACGTGTGCCTAGGAATATGTGGAGCAATGCGTACAACATCAACTAGGGCTTTGGAGACAATATTATATATACATCCGAATAAAATATGACGGGTGGATAGACACCCGACACAACATACCGCACAAAAACATTTTTCAGGCAACTACTGAGTCGACATTCAATAACTTTGATTAAGACCGTATACCTGAAACGAGAGTAGTGACAGGGTGAGAAACTATAATACCAGATAGAGAACTCTGGAATAGCGGAACACTAGTTCAGATGCCGCCGTCTTACAGATCACAGCACGATCTTACAGGCGGAGGTTCAAGCTATAACAGAGTGTCTTAACTGGTTAATTTAAAACCAAGGACAAAATACAATAAATATTATTACGGACAGCAAGCAAGCTATTAATGCAATATCTTCCAGAACAGTTAAATCCAAAACTGCACTGGAATGTATAAATACCATTAATGATTTCTCACAACAAGGTCCTGTACGAATTATATGGGTACCAGGTCACCAAGGAATCATAGGCAACGAGATAGCAAATCAACTAGCCATGAGTGCCACTGCACTACCCACAATAGAGGTGTATGGGAATGGGAAATGACACTCTTCACGGACTAAGCGATCTGAGGGGGTGTGAATGGAAAACATTGAAGGAGTTCGCAAAAAACACGGAATTCCTAGATTCATAAGGAATCAAACCCAAATGTTTTTCTTTATTAATATACACTTTCACTAATTCTTGATTTGAACTTTCTCCGCACTTCTAGAGTGCTCAACAGGCCTCATATGTCTTATGTGTATGTCCTTCTCATGTTGGACATGTTTTCAACCTAAACTAACCTATGTCCGTAAATAGCTTGGTACCACAGCTCTTCGGTTACACGGTCTATTCTGGTTGAGTTCATTACTAACATGTGTGAAAATGGAGTGGAATTCTGTCTTAGTGTTATGCATTTTACGAAATGGTGTTGGGCTACTGGAAAACTGTTTCTCATCGATGAGAAGAATAGCGCCTCAAGTATTTTTACTACAGTAGTGAAATAGGTCTGTATGATTCAACCGTGCTGACATAATTGCCATACTTCAGTACGGGGACTACGCCCTACTATATAGCCCACAGACACGGAGGGATGATATTACATACTCAGCTCCGGATCATTACCATAGATATTGCGTTCGAGTGCAACGCTTTGAATGAATTGTCATTCTTAATGACATTTGCCATATCTTCAGCCGTAAATTGTGGTGGTGCATTCTACTCTGATACAACACTCCGATTCGACCTGTCATCCTTCAGGTCTCTATTAAATGCCGATTAAAATAATACGCCCAATTGGGGTTTGTCACAGTTATGAGGATACATATAGTCGCCATTTAACCTTTCAGAGTTCGAGATTGACCAAAGTGTCGCCCACACAATGCACTGCAATAACAAACGTCAGCGTAAGCAAATTGAAACAGATCCACTTATCCTTTAAGTAAGCACAACATTAGTTGGTATTTCACACTTTACGAATATACAGTATCAATAAATACAATTTTTTACACAAATAACTTTAAAAAATTACTGTGAAACTCTAAGTAAAAACAATAAACAACAAAGACATTTCAGATTTCAGTATTAAAATTTAATAAGCTATTTAAATTGAACTACATATTATCTAAATGTTTAAATTATTTTTATAAAATTTAAAAAATCAATGGGAAAGGAACATCGTATAAATTAACAGCACCAGCTTCACCTTCATCTCTATGTACTAGAGAGGCCACTCCCATTTTGTCATATTCACCTGTAATGTTAATTACAAATAAATCACTGTTTAAATCATCCGTAATTCGACAATATGACATACCCATAATTTGATTTTTCATATCTCCAAAAGTTTTACCAGCAGCTAAGGCAAACACACAGACTAATAAAACAATCAAGATCTGCAAAATATATAAATAGACTGATTTCACTGATTTACGTTTTGGGAATAAAATAACTCACAGTAACTTTTTGCATTGTGACAAAATTCGTCGATTTGAAATAGCGGAAGATATTAGGAATACTAAAATAGCCGCAGACAATCGCATACTATTTTATATGGACTTTTTTGCATTATTTAATTAATCTAATTCAAATGGTAATATTTCTGTTCTAGAATTCAACATAACAACAACAATAACACTGAATTAATCAACATTTAAACAAGTTTTAATTCCAGTTATACCGTGTATTAAATTTTGACTACGTTATAATCTCGACTTCATATCCAATATCACTGGTGGCAATTACGTACCACATAGTTAATTTCCATTAGAACTATTCGAAATTCAGAAAGATTGTATATTCTGGTAAGTCCATATGATGTGCATGTGTTAGGTATCGTGTCATCAATTCGTGCCCAATAGGACTTACGGCAGTGCATCGCCCTGATTTGAACTGTGCTAAGACTACTTGTGTTATCATTGGCAGCTGCTACCCTTCTCCTTCTATATATGGGAGAAAGTCTCCGATTACACTGTGAGACAAAATCGAGATCATGGTCTGGGGGTTGGATATTTCTTATTGGGGATGGAAAGCCTTGGTGAGTATATGAAACCCCCTTAAGGAAATAATCGGTATAGGCGAATGAAAAATCGCAAAATTAAGGACAAATATACGAAATGTTCTACGAAAAATTCCCTATTCGTTTTTACTGAAGAAATGTAAACACAAACCAGTGAGCGGAGCAGTATAGTTGGACGGGGCCGACCATATGATACTCTACACTACATTCACGAAAATCTAACTTTTTGTTGTTCTATATTCCATCCACCATCTTAACCGACTAGAGGTCAACAAATTACTATTACTCATATTCCGTACAGCCCTTCTTGTCCAGATTCCCTTCACCGTTGGTTGTGTTGTGATGTTCGGCTTTCTATTATGACCTACATATCGACTCGAAAAAAAAACACAAAAAATTAAGTTTTCAGTCCACTACATCACAATATTATTATCTGATAATCACCGATAATTATAGACGTTGTCCTTGACCATACCTTTATCCTCATGGAAAATTTCAAAACGATCAGCGCAGTTTTTCCGCCCTCTAATGTTGTAATGGGTTACTATATAATACATGAATACGTAAGCACCGACAATATAATTAGTATCTATTTAAAGATCAACCACTCCTCTTGGATATGCTATCAACTTCTCGGGTCTATGTCCCTCAGGTGTAAATATATCCGCTATAGAATACAAATGTTGTCATTATTCACACAAAAGTCAGGGCCCATTTGACCCGCTAAATATTGACCGATCTTCATCAAAATAGGCATGCTTATTCTTTGGCCCAATCCCCTTCTCTGTATATGTTTGGAACATAATTTCGGCCTCTGGAGCGACCAGAAAATCAGATCCATTTCACCCCCTTGATATTAACCGGTCTTTACTCAAACAATAGGGGTCTTCATTGGCCAGAACCCATCCTACATGCAAAATTTCGTGAAGATTGGTCCATAACTGTGGCCTGTATCGTGTTTACAAATTATAATGGACAGACGGACGGACACACATATCTAGATCGACTCAGCGAATCGAGATATGACGATCGGTATACTTAAAGGCGGGTCTAGGACCAATATTTCGCGGCGTTACAAACTTTTGGGGCTGCACAAAGCTATAATACCCTGACAACATAGTTGTGTAGGGTATAAAAACATATACAATATCTTTGAAATATGAAGCAATATCTTCATGTATAATAGGGTAGCAAGCAAAAGATTATCTTGCCATATTTCCGAAATTGGACATATGTCAAATTTTTCCTTCTGGAGTTTTCATATACTCACAAAGGCTTTTCATCCCCAATAGGGATTTTCCACCCGCCAAAATCTTCTCGCACAGTGTTATAACATTCATACTGTAAAGTTCTACTGCCTGAGAGACTGTATGCATTCTTTTTAGACCTTCTATCGGTCTTTTATAGACTTCTATCATCTATAAATCGTCAATAAAAGTTTATATCTTCCATAAGAGGCCTATAAAGGCTTTCATTGGAGATAAAAGGCTTTCAATGTTATGAAGATCTCTCCTGAATTTCCGGGTGCGGGTTGTCCGCCCATGGGAATATGACAGGCTTGTTAAAGATGATAAGAGTTGAACAGATACACCATCATGTGGAGGCTTCATGTTGCAGTCTGGATCGGGAGGGTTGAATTTGCTTCCACTTTGTATAACTATAGGTTAAGAAAGTGACATTATCAGCGCCTCAAATGGTAATCGGCAGTGTTTCTATCGCAATATCTTTGGGTAATTGGTGTTCGATATATTTTTGGGTAATTGGTTTTCGAAACTTATTCTCCATAGACCATTATGTTCACTGGAAACTTTTCTTCAACCGTCACAGTGAGCCTATTGATTTATTGTGGGATATTTTTAAATTTCCTAGATGAAAGAAATCCAAACTTGTAGATTTGTAGACCCTCACATATAATACGAACCGACACCATGATCGCACAACCATCCAAATACATTATGATATTTATGACGCTCGTTGATTGTAATAGAGGTTATACAATTTTGTAGAAATCACCCTGCCTAGGTTAACTCTCAGTTTCGCACTAATAGTCGTCAACTTCCTATTATTATTATGCATATATATGAACGATATCAGCCATGCCTAATTTGCGCTTTTACATTTGGACCTCTCTCTAGATTATAAAGATTCTCTTTAGATTCCCCCTATATGATCCGACTATGACCGAAGGTCTTTGGTAGCACTGATCTAGGAAATAGTGTTGGTTATGGATTATGCACAAATCACGGGTAAAGTTTCGGGTTGATGTGGAGTTGCATTGCAAGTGTCTGATCCATAGAAATGTCGGAGTTTTTTATAGGCTCCAAATACGGTATGGCACTCATTCATACATCCTTTGCATTTCACCATCTATCTCGATTAGATGCTGAGTATTTTGGGAGATGGGTGGAGTAGTTTTTGACAAACGTTACATAACCTATATCGAGGTTTCCGGTATATAATACCACTCCCATGATAAAAATCTGAACATGAATTTGCCTCTGAAGACTTCCTTTGAGTCAATCCGGCGCATGGAATCAGCTTCCAAGGTATTGAAATTCTTCTATTAATTTAGCCTTATGGCTAATGCGGATCATAAATGCACTTAGTTTACAATGACACAGCCCACTTATTTGGCCCAATGACGAACCTTATTAGCTTTGTGCCATATATAGGTTTGTCCGATTCCACAATAGTTCACCCAAGTCACAATGTTTGCCCATGGAGACAAAATTTTTCACAGCGTCCTGAATTAAATACATGTTGACGTATATGATTATTGTATAATCGTTTCAGATTTGGATATGGCTGCCATATATATCTTTGTCTGATTATATGCACATATATATATATATATATCGACTCACACGAAATTGAAATTGTTTCATTAAAATCGGATCCGATTTAGATATATCTACCATATATATGTTCATTTTTTTAAATAGCCCGATTAAAAGGAATTTTGAAATTTCATGAAAGTCGTTTAATATTTAGATATAGCCCTATATGTAGTACCGTTGGATTTTATTGAAATAGCCCAATATTTCTTTCAATTTAATCATAAGACTGTAAAGATTTGACAAAATGCAAAATGCATGCTAAACTAATTTGTTGAAAAAACATGCAGGTGGCACTTAGTATTAACGTCGATATGTCGGCCAGGTCGAACATTTTATATCCAGCACCAAAATTCTTTAATGGGACACACCGCCTTCCTTCTCTGTGTCAAAAAACAAGTGAAAATCCCAAGAACTCTGGAAGATATAGTCGATTTATTATGTCAGCATCAAGAGTGAATCTCAAACTTTAAACGCATTCTTCTCGAAGCAGTGTTTTACAAATGACAGGCACGATAACTCAAAAACGAATAATCCAATCGGTTCCATATCGTATGAACTAGAATAAACCCAATCGATGAAGAACTTCCTTACTTTTAACTCTTTTCAAAGGTCCGCCTTTTTGTTAATTTTTGAGCGAAGTCAATAATCCTAGTTCTTACTAGATCCTTGGAATTTCCGGATTCCGATGTTCCAGTGATAGATAAGGTATTTTCTTTAATCACCAAAAACAACAACAACCAAATTTTGCAAATTATTTTTATTTTCTTTTAAATCTTACACATGTGGAAAGTTACAAACCTTATCATGTATTGGTATTCATTTACAGCTCAATGAAAATCTTGAAAATTTAAAATCGAGAATGGGGTAGGTCCCCTTAATTCGGTCAAGACTTTTATATAGGGACTATGATATTGTGATGCAGGACGAATGCAAATTTCAAAATTACAGTTAAATTTCAAAATCAGTTAGGAAAACTGGGGCAGAAGTTTCAATATACCGAAATCGGTTTAAAGTTTATTAACATCGAAATGGGACCTTCATGGGCCTATATCAAACTTGGACATATATAGACAATATTGATCATATATATATATATATATATATATATATATATTAAAGATATTTAAATAAAATTCTGATACAAATCTTAGTTTTCTAGAAAAGTTTACAAAATATATCACGTTATATATGATATCTGGTTTCAGGGGACAAAGTCACAAACAAACTTTTAAATGTCTGAAAATAAGAAAAAAATACTTAAACCAATTTAAAAATTAGCGACTCATATGGAGCTACCCGAAAACTTGGTAGCGTTATATGGTGACTACCTTAAAAAGTGGATCTATAATAATTTCCAAACTATAGCAGATTAGGTTGAAAAACAAACTATATAAATGATTTAGAAAATTACTACTGCTACTCTTTCAAAATTTTAAAAATATTAAAATTGCAAAAATATTAAAATTGATTACAAATATTTCTTGCATTTCTAATAAAATTACATTCCATAAATTCTTCACAATGCATATCAGCAAAAATTATGTTCATATTGTCTTCTCAGAAATATTTGGATTATGTCAAGAACTATCACCACTACATTCCATAAGTATCCACTGAGACAAATCAGCACTCGGTAGTCCACTGACACTTCAAACATTCATCCATTCTCCACCATCAATCGCCATTTCTGATTCTTCTCTACATAGCCAGCCCTCTATCTCGAACGTGCGATTTGTAACATTTTAGCCTATTATCGGTTAATTGTGACGACTATCATCAGAAGAAAACCCAGTCATTGTCGTCGTTGGTGTTCCACTTTTGTGGAATCTTGAAATAATTTTCATTTTGAAAATTTACACTTTGTGGCTTTTGAAGTGTCATCGATGTGTTTGTGCGTGTTTGCAGGACTTAAGAGTAGATGAAATTTAAATTGCTTTCATTTCACACGAAGGAGAAGACAACGACGACAACGACATTTCATTATTAGAAAATCAACAATGGCAAATTAGTTCATGGTAATTGATTTGATTGTAATGAAACCATGATTAGAAGGATATAAATTTCAGTTTAGTGGTAAGTGGTTTTTACAAACATGCATTTTTTTGTTCTCGTGTGTGAAATGTTAACAAAATGGAAAGTGTAATATTATAAGGAACTAACCCAATGGGTTAAGGAATAAAATACATAGGAATTAATGTATGCATATATTTGATTTTACCCACTTTTCCGACCCAATTCGGAATTTGCAATGGTTTTTCGCCTTACAAAAAATATTAAATACAGAGTAGAAATATTAGTCTACTCCTCATTTTATCACCGAATTGGCTGTAATTTGGCAACTCTAGGCTTAATGTTACAGATTGCACATTTAAAATTCCAAAAATCGATCAGGACTTATATATATGGGTGCTATGCCATGGCAAATTGCTGCCTGTATAAAAATCAAATTACTGACTCTGAAGTTGAAAATTTGATTGACACCCGATCAGAACCCAAAATATTAAATTACATATATTATTTGGGGACTATACTGAAACATGAGCCTATATGAGAAATCCGGACGTACAGTTACATGGGAATTTTCCTTAAAGGATAACCAATTTTTATTCAATTGCAACCGAAATGAGAACCAAAATAAAAAAGTTATCCAATTTGGTTAAAAAACGTAACCAAAATCCCAAAAATACCGAATGTTTTGGATTACCGTTATACGGGACTATACCTAAACGCGGAGATATATATTTTGTCCAATACTAAATATTATAGACGAAGCAGCAATGTATGTTCAAAAATTCAAAGCTTTATCTTAAAAATTGCGAGCACTAGATCGTCGAGGTTCTCATGCGGTGTTAAATTCTCCTATTAAACATAATCAACATATAACGCTACATTCCAAACTATGGTATTTCGGTGATCTTGGACAAGTGTATAAACCAAATTAAAAGTAATTTTATATTTTTCATTCTTGAGTAGAAAATCTCCCTACCAACAATGATCAATATTGGCCCAAGTTTTTGGGTAGCCCCCAATGGTACACTCCTTATTCAGTATTTTGGGGAGTTTGGACATGTTTGTCAGCCGATTTCCCTCCAATTTGATGTATCATATTCATGTGGGGTATCAAAATTTCCTACCAAAAACCAGTAAGGAAAGTAGTAAAGTCGGACTGGGCCGACTATATGATACCCTTCACCACTTTGTGTACATTCTACATATGTATCCTAACAGACGACCCGTTTTTGTTATATATCTATATCTGTACCGATTTCAGGGAAACTTGCCAGAGACAAATTTATATTACTTCAGTACGTTGTCTCAATCGGCCTAGCTATGGATCTTTTCACGAAGCTTAGCAACATCATTCTAGACTTAATTCAGTACCCTATACCAAATCGGACGAAAGTACATATGGGAGCTATGTCTAAATCTGAACCGATTTTCAGATTTAGATATAGCTAGCAAATCGAATGATTTTCAGAGACTTTGGTGCACCAATTAAATAAAATCGTTGAAAATATATATGGGATCTATATCTAAATCTGAACCGATTTTCACGAAACTTTGCACACATCGTTCTAGACTTAATTCAGTACGCTATGCCAAAATTCGTGCAAATGAAAAGATTTCCAGGGACTTTAGTGCACCAATTACCTAAAATCGGGCGAAACTATATTTGGGAGCTATATCAATAGGGACTTTGGTACACAATTTACCTTAAATCGGACGAAACTATATATGGGAGCTATATTTAATCTAAACCGATTTTCACGATTTAATTTAGTACGCTATGCCAAATTTCGTGCAAGTCGAAAGATATATATAGGGACTTTGGTACACAATTTATTTTAAATCGGACGAAGATATATATGGGAGCTATATCTAAATCTGAACCGATTTTCGCGAAACTTGGCTGACATCATTCTAGACCTTATTCATTACGTTCTGCCACATTTCGTGCAAATCGAAAGATATGTAGGGACTATGGTACACAATTTATCTTAAATCGGACGAAGATATATATGGGAGCTATATCATTCAGTAGGGTTCGTCCTTGGGCCAAACAAATGAGCTGTGCCAAATTTCATCGAATTCGGATAAAAAATGCGACCTGTACTTTGTTTACAATTTAACATGGACAGACAGACGGACATGCATAAATCGACTCAGAAAGTGATTCTATGCATATTCTCAAAAGGAACCATGTGTCTATCTCGTTTCCTTTTGCCTGTTACAAAAATATGCACAAAGACATAATACCCTGTACAACAGTGTGGTGAAGGGTATAATTATCAATGTCAGTTTTTGGTTTGTATAGCATCCATTGAACGGTTCCATCCCATTTTGGTTATTTTGAAAACTTTATCCGAATTTTCCGACCCATGAGAATGTAGTTTGGTTTAAAGGGTTCTGGAAGGCTAACATATATGGGCAATATTGCCAATTTTTTAACATAGCTGAAGCGGAGGTTCACCCCTTTATAACTCGGGAACTACTTATGTATATGAAAAAAAGTGAATAGTTTTGGGTTAATTGATCTGTCGTTGCAAACTGTCCATGATATTGACCTCCAAACTTTATTTTGATGGAAGCTGTGTCTACTTTAATGTAAAAAAATGTGTAAAAACACGTTGAGGCGAACCAGTTTTTTTATGTTCTCTATTGATTTGTGACTAAGCCACTCATTGCACGGTCTTCGTGTCAAAATAAAACTAGAAGCCAACAAAATGGGGACTACGCCCCTTATGTATCATTTTTCAAAATTTTCACTGCATCTACCTTTAAATGATGCTGACATTTTGAAGCTCGATTTTGAGTGTTTTTTAATTTTATTTCTAGCTTTAATACGCAAACAGGAATTTATAAAAATCGATTATAAGATTATTGTAGTCGCGAATCTGCGTAATTTGATATGTATTTTGTGTATGAAGTATGCACAGCTTCAGAGTAATACTCATCCGAAGTTGCGAATTTTGTGCGATCAAATTTCTAAAAAACCTATTTTTCGGGCCAAATTTTCAGATCTGTCAACTGAATGATATGGGTACACGCGATCAATAAGGTTTTTTACGTTTCGGATGATATAATATCTTCTTCGTGAAAATTCATCTACTAGAACGGCGGGAACTGGCCTTCCAAAAACACGAAATTTGGCAAAAAATGTTTTTGAAAATATCGCGGATTTATTTGCGTTTTCTGTGTATCATTTCCGCTTCAATAAATGACCTCATACGGATTTTTTTCGAAAAGAGAACTTTAAAAACTTCAGCCGAAAGAGAGATGTACGCAATTTATCTCAAAAATAGTGTGAGCTGGCACATCCATGTTTCTTAATGGACCACATTGAAATGGTATAGATCGATGTATTTTTTTAGGGTGCGCACCGAAATCGGATGCGCGTTAATGGCATATGGCGTTTTCGGAAATTATTCGCGTTTTGCGATTTTTTGGGTACTTCGATCCAAACCAATCCAAACCAAAGTTATAAGCAAAAATGTACTTAGCATGGCACGTAAGATTTAAGAAACTTCCATACTTTGAAAGCTTCTGCTGAAAAACTCACTTTTCTGACTTAGCATACTATTCTTCGGAGGCGTCGATATGGGTAAAAAATACCGATTCCTCCTTTGCATTATTCCCATTCCCTCTCCATATCATATAAGAATATATCCCCGTCCCTAACTCAGACTTATATTATTTCTACTCACACTGAATTCCTTAGTACCAAAGATATTTGGCAATAATCCAATACACAAACCATATGCATATATTTCACAAGGATAATTATGAGTCACCCTTTATTGCCGCTACATGGTTTGTGTATTAACTTGGTGCACTATTGTGATTGATACATTTATTGAAATACGGGTTAAATTGAATTTATTTCTAAACTGAAAGGAAAGCCGTCACTTGATGCTGACACAATAAATCGGCTATATCTTCAAGAGTTCTTGAGATTTTCTCTTGAAATTTTGTAGGGACATTCTTGAATTAGTGTAGATTCGAATTATATAAAAAAATTGAACCCGAGAATGGGGGTCCCCTTAAAGGAAACTATGGTACAATTGTTAGGAATCTGCAAAACTACAAAAAATCAGACTCAACAAAATTTTCTTCAGTGATAAAGCAAATTTCTCACTCGATGGTTATGTTAATAAACAATGTTTGTCGAATTTGGGGTTCTGAGAATTCTTTAGTAATTGAATATCCAAAAATCCGAAGGTGTGTTTGGACCTTACTACTTCGAAAACGACTATCGACGTCAATTCGGAGCGTTATGGTCATATAATAGCTGCCTTTTTTGCCTGCTATTGAAGAATACAACTTGGAGTAAGAGATATTTTCTAGTCGCGTAATTTCTCATAGTGGCGTTGTTCTTCGATTTTTGATGCGACTACTCGAAATATGGAAGAAATGTTGTCTATGGGTTCTGATATTGTTTAGTATTACAATTACGATCGGATAATATTTAGGGTATGGCAAGGACCGATAGCTTTAGTTTTGTCACTTTTTTAGTCGCTATATATGCCACAATTATAAGCCGAACATCACAAATGTTACACGGGGAAGGGGATCTGACAAACTAATTCGAATAGCGGTAGAATTGGGTAGTTCCGGAACGAACTAGTTCATTGAAACTATTCCGAGTAACTAGTTCCAGCTCTTTAAAAATATAGTTCCTTTTTCTGATGTCGTTCATATGTTTGTAACAGGCAAAAGGAATCGAGATAGACCCATGGTTCCTTATGAGAATATGCATAGAATTACTTTCTGAGTCGATTTATGCATGTCCGTCTGTCCGTCCATGTATTTTTGTGAGCAAAGTACAGCTCGCATTTATGATCCGATTTGGCGCAGGTCACTTAATTAGCCCAAGGATGAACCCTATTGGAAATGGAGAATATCGGTTCAGATTTAGATATAGCTCCCATATATATTTTCGTCCGATTTTAACTTACAGGTGCACCAAACTCCCAATACAGCGACATTAAGACAAAATTTTGTAGAGAGTACTGAATTAGATCTAAATAGATATGGGCAATATTGCCAATTTTTTAATATTCAAAAAATCAGTTTTTTTTTTGTTTTTGTGGCACATCAATGATTTTTGGTACACATTAGAGAAAAATGTTCTGACTCCGAAACCGTTCGCGATCAAATTTTTGGTTGATGCGCGCAAAAGTTATCGACGTTTTAATTTTGGGCATAAGAAAAAAATCTTAAAATTACGCCGTTTATTATATTGACCAAAAACGCTGATATATATCTTCCTCCGTAGAATAAGAATATGAATATATTATAATAATCGCGAAAAAGTTGCACATCTTCGCGAAATATGAGCAAAATAATAAAAATATAGGAGATTACATCAATATTTTCATTATATTAATGACATACACACACCTAAAAATTAATTTAAAAATATCTATGTACATAATCTAAACACCATGATGAATCAAATGATATCAAAATCACACAAGTCCGTGTAGCGGTTTGTAAATCACAGCGACAACAAAACAAGATATTGAGGAAAAATATTTGTTTTTGGTTCGAAAAAATAATGTCATCATATTTATTTTTTTTAATTGTATACAAGAAATTTCAGAAAAAAATGTTGGGGTTATTCTGCTATTTTACCCGAATTTCGCCGAAAAATTGACATATATAATAATAATCACTTTTTGTGTATAAGTATACGGCTTGCGGATTATATCAAGACCTTTCCGATAATCTTAGAATTCTATAAATAGGAATAAATCTTAAAATAAAATAATATTATGAAATATACATTTTAAATTGCGTGTAAATCGATGCGCATGCGGTTTCCAGGAAGTACTGAAGTTTATCTTCCAATCCATATATATTTTCCGAAATTTCATTTGACGGCTAAGATGTGCCGCACGTTACATTGAAGTACCCAAAAAATCGTAAAACGCGAATAATTTCCGAAAACTCCATATGCCATTAACGCGCATCCGATTTCGGTGTGCACCCTAATCTATACCGATTTCAATGTGGTCCATTAAGAACCATGGATGTGCCAGCTCACACTATTTTTGAGATAATTTGCGTACATCTCTCTTTCGGGTGAAGTTTTTAAAGTTCTCTTTTCGAAAAAGATCAAAATCCGTATGAGGTCATTTATTGAAGCGTAAATGATACACAGAAAACGCAAATAAATCCGCGATATTTTCAAAAACATTTTTTGCCAAATTTCGTGTTTTTGGATGTTTTGGATGGATTTTCACGAATTTTCATATCATTCAGTTGACAGATCTAAAAATTTGGCCCGAAAAATTGGTTTTTTAGAAATTTGATAGCACAAAATTCGCACCTTCGGATGAGTATTACTCTGAAGCTGTGCCTACTACATACACAAAATACATATCAAATTACGCAGATTCGCGACTACAATAATCTTATAATCGATTTTTATAAATTCCTGTTTGCGTATTAAAGCTATAAGTAAAAATAAAAAAACACTCAAAATCGAGCTTCAAAATGTCAGCATCATTTAAAGGTAGATGCCGTTAAAATTTTGAAAAATGATACATAAGGGGCGTAGTCCCCATTTTGTTGGCTTCTAGTTTTATTTTGACACGAAGACCGTGCAATGAGTGGCTTAGTCACAAATCGATAGAGAACCTAAAAAAACTGGTTCGCCTCAACCTTTTTTTACACATTAAAGTAGACACAGCTTCCACCAAAATAAAGTTTGGAGGTCAATATCATGAACAGTTTGCAACGACAGATCAATTAACCCAAAACTATTCATTTTTTTCATATACTTAAGTAGTTCCCGAGTTATAAAGGGGTGAACCTCAGCTTCAGCTATGTTAAAAAATTGGCAATATTGCCCATATATGCCTTTTTTTGAAATCGGTTCAGTTTTAGATATAGCTCCCATATATAGTTTCGCCTATTTTACCTTATTGGTGCATCAAACTCCCAATAATTGTACGATTGAGACAAAATTTTGCTCGGAGTACTGAATTAAGTCCTGATTGATTTGGATAAAGATCACATATTTTATTTCATCCAATTCCATGTTAATGGTCCTTCAGAAATGCGACGTCTGTTAGGATACATTTGTTCAATATACCCACAGTGGTGAAGGGTATCATATAATCAACACAATTTCGAGTATATTTGTGTATATATTTTATTTGTTTATTTATTTTAAAAATATATATTTATTAGAAAAAAACAATAGACTTGACAATAAAAACAATTTTGATATATAAAAAATTATTTATAATTAAATTATAAAATTCATTTACTTAAATAAATGACAATCTGATGTTTGTGGTGTATCGTGACAAGAAGTTCAAAAAATATAATTGTTTTATTTTTTCACAATTTTAAATATTTAAAATGATTTATATTTTAACAAATGACAAGTTTCTTTTTTTATTTAATATTTTATTAAATTTAACATTGATGTATTTATTTTATTTTTTGTGTTTTTTTAAAACAAATTTTAAATAATTATTTATGACAAACAAATATATATAGTAAATATGTATACATGTGAAGACACACAATAAAAAAACAAAACACTCACAGATATATACACATTATTATGTATTATTATAAAAAAAATTGTATATATATATAAATTTTATAAATAATTTTACTATTGACTAGGGTATTTGTTTGTTTGTGTTGGTTGGTTGGTTGATTGATTGTTCAACATTATTGGTTATAGTTTGTTGGTTGTAATTCACTAGATATGTGTAGGTGTGTTGTGTAAGAGAGTGTGTGTGTGAGGAAGATGTGCGGAATATTTTTTAAAAAAATATTCTGAGCACTTTGACATATGTCATCTTTATCTGTTTGACAAGATTTTTGTTTTAAATTGCACTGGTTTCCAATGGTTGTTCTTGAGCAGCAGGGGTTTCTTTCGGGGATTTTGGGATATTTTTTCTTAATTTAATATTTTTTTATAAAATTGTTTGCTATTTATTTTTTATTATTATTGTTTATGTTTTTTATAAAAATAATATCAACATTTATGTATTTCTTTCCTTTATTCTTAAAATCTTAAAAAAAAAACACTTTTGTTTTGAGTGGCAAACTTTTGTTTCTAGGTTAGGTCCTATGGAAGTACATTTGTAGGTTAGGTATTATCGCACCTAAGGAAGTACACGGATTCTTGAGAGTTTGTCCACCAAAAAAGTGTATCATATTTTGTAGCCTACATTCGAGATTCGTTGAATGTCAAAAATGGTCCAAAGCTGACTTTCATCCAGACCACTTTTCTAAAGGAGTTTTTTTCGGAATCCCTTCTTTTGGCAAGATCAGGAAGTAATTTATAGCTATACGTTTACTAAATAAATAATTGTTATGTTTGTTTTATTTTTTATAAAAAATGTCCACTTGGTGATTGCTTTAGTTTGTTCGCTTGTTTTTGTTATTTTCTTAGTATTTCTACAGGTCTCCGGGCCTTTTAGGCTGTGTACAACTCCACACACCGATTGGTGGTGACGGTGAGTGATGGTGGTGTTGCCACCACCACACCATTACTGTTGGAAGTTGTTTTTGTATTTTTGGTTGTAATTTTGGTTATTTTTACACTGGCTTTAAGATTGACACTACGTTCTCCGGCTGCCGGTGCATTGGTATCGATGGCAAGTAATGGCTGCTGCTGCTGTGGCTGGTGAACAACTGGCGGCGTTACTGCATTGTGGCCAGGCATTGTGGGTGTGGTGGTTGGAGCATTTACAATTACCTGGCCATTGGTCAATGCAGTAACAATGGGAGCAACTGCAGTTGTTGGTGACGTTTGTGACAACGTTGTTTGTGGTACTGGTCCAGCTACGGCGCCTGGTGGTGGTGATCCATAATGATGTTGATGATGATGCTGCTGCTGATGATAGACATTATTTTGAGCTGGACGTAAAGATGGTGATGTTTTTGGCCCTGATGGTGGTGTTAATGCCACCAACTTATTGTTGTTGTTATGATGATGATAGCTATTGGGAGTGGGTGGTCCTTGGAGCAATGCTGGCGATGCAGGATATTGTTTTGGTGGCACTAAAGTCATTGGAGCACCACCAGCACCACCGCCTTTGCTTGGTGACAATATAAGCCCATTTGCAGCATTGGGTGGTATTGCAACATTTGGTGGACTGAGTGGTGATGGTTGGGGATTAGCGTAATTTGTTGGTGGCACAGTGGTTATATAGTCGAGAGAATACTGGAAATAAAAACAAAAAATATTGTTAATTGTTTTAAGAACTACCAACGCCTAGATTTAAAACCTGTAAGGAAAGTATTAAAGTCGGACGGGGCCGTCTATATGATACCCTTCACCACTATGGGTATATTAAACAAATGCATCCTAACAGAAGGGCCATTTACATGAAATTGAATGATTTAAAATATGAGACCTTTATCTAAATGTCAATCGACTTAGACCAATCCATAATCATGCCATTCGTTTGTTAAAATGGAAGAAAATTGTAAAATTGTAAATCGATTTAAAGCAAATATCAATCGGGCACCCGTTGAATATTTGGAGCCCGTTTAACACGAAGTCGGTCGGAAATTTATATGGGCTACATCTGTACTTCTACACGCAATTACGTCATTCTATTCTGAAAAAAAAACATGAAGAGTTTGGTGCAACATTTACTTAAAATCGGATGAAAATAGATATAGAAGCTATATCCAAACGTAAACGGATTTCAACGAAACTTGTCACACGTTAGGTTAGACTAATTTATGCACTTTTTGTTCCTAAAGGGCATATTTTGGGTCCTTGGGTCCTACTTAAAATCGGACGAAACTATATGGGAGCTATATCTAAATCTGGACAGATTCCAATGAAACGTGACACACGTTTGCACGTTTTGTTCCTAACGGGCATATTTTGGGTCCTTGGGTCCTACTTAAAATCGGACGAAAATATATGGGAGCTATATCTAAATCTGAACCGATTTTCACGAAACTTAACACACATCGTTCTAGACTTAATTCAGTACGCTGTACCGAATTTCGAGCAAATTGGTGCACTACTAACCTAAAATCGGACGAAAATAGATATGGGAGCTATATCTAAATCTTAACCGATTTTCACGAAATTTAACACACATCACTATAGACTTAATTTAGAACACTATGCCAAATTTCGTGCAAATCGAAGGATATATAGGGACTTTGGTGTACTATTTACATAAAATCGGGCGAAATTATATATGGGAGCTATATCTAAATATGTACCGATTTTCACGAATCTTAACACACATTACTCTAGACCTCATTAAGTACGCTGTGCCAAATTTCGTACATATCGAATGATATATACGGACTTTGGTGCCTATATCGGACGAAAATATATATGGGAGCTATATCTAAATCTGAACCGATTTTCACCAATTTCAATAGGGTTCGTCCTTGGGCCAAATAAGTGACTTGTGCCAAATTTCATCCAAATCGAATCATAAATGCGACCTGTACTTTGTTTACAATTTAAAATCTACAGACGGGCGGACGGACATGCATAAATCGACTCAAAAAGTGATTCTATGCATATTCTCAAAAGGAACCATGTGTCTATCTCGTTTCTTTTGCCTGTTTCAAACATATGGACAAAGACATAATACCATGTACCACAGTGTGGCGAAGGGTATAAAAAAATCAAAGCATGGATTTATTAAAAAAATTAAGGCGTAGATTTATTAAAAACCAGTAAGGAAAGTTCAAAAGTCGGACGGGGCCGACGATACCCTTATTTGAGTAGCCGTGGCATCCACCAGTGCGCTATCCAAAATTTACCTCGACACCAAATCCAATACACGTTATTATAGGTTCGATTTGGTACGTTGTACACTAATTCGTCCTAAGCGGACAAACTTTAGTTACTTGGTATATCATTTTGATAAAATCGGATGATATGGGAGCTAAATCTAAGTCTGAACTGATTCCAACGAAACTTGGCATATATCAATCTAGACCTAACTCAGTACTCTGTGCAAAATTTTGTTTCAATCGGACCAATATTGGGAAATTGGTGGACCATTTACAAAACATCGGATGAAACTATGTATGGAAGCTTTGGGCCAAATAAGTGACATGTGCCAAATTTCATCTAAATCTGATTGTAAATGCGAACAGTACTTTGTTCATAAAAATACATGGACTGCAGGGATTTTTAAAAGCAAAATTAAGGCATGTTTTTTTACAGTATTTAGTATGGAGGGTATATTAATTTTGTCATTCCGTTTGTAACTAATCGAAATATTCATTTCCGACCCTATAAAGTATATATATTCTTGATCAGGGTAAAATTCTAAAACGATCTAGCCATTTCCGTCCGTCTGTCCGTCTGTTCTAATCACGCTATCTTCTGAAGGAATTGAGATAGGGTGCTGAAATTTTGAATAGGGTTGTCTTTTGTCTGCAGGCAGGTCAAGTTCGAAGATGGGATATATCGGTCCACGTTTAGGCATAGCTCCCATATAAGGGTACCCGGTATTTTGAGGTTCTTGAGCGCGTTTTTCAGCCGTATTCGCTGAAATTAGCTACATTGGGTTTTTATTGGGTTTTAAATATCTCCACAAAAAATTATAAATATAGGTCCACTTTTTCTGGTAGCCCCCATATAACGGTACCTTCCAATTTTCAGTATTTCTCTATTGTAATCATTTCACCTGCGGAGGATAGCGAGATAAAAATTAGAACGTAAGGTTCGATAATGAACTATAGCCGCATTTAGACCTAGCCCCTGTGTGGAGGTTTCAGAAGGAGTGGACCGATATTCCCCATTTTCGAATTTGAATTATCAATTAAAAATTTCTGAAATTTGTATTATGGTTTGTTTACATAATCCGTTTTTAGACATGTCGGTCGGTATAGATCCACTTTTTTGTATGTTCCCTTTATTTTAACTTAACTTAACGCTTTTTCACTTGTTTAATATTTAAAATAATTTTTTTAAAAGCCTTGTAATTTTGAAAATGTTTTTCTAAAAGTTTTTTTTACTAAAATATCAACATTTACCTACCATTGGTGGCCCATGATTGCCAGGAACATGAGTGGGCGAATGTGTCGGCTGATTGTAATATGTTGTTGGCGACACTGGAGGACTTGGATATGGCCAATAGACAACTGGATGGGGATAGAATGCGGCAGCATGAGGGGGTGGTGGAGGCGGTGCACCAGCTGGATGGGTTGGTCCATGAGGATGATGAGCACGATGAGGAGCAGCCAAAATTGGACCCGGTGGCGGAGGAAATGGACCGAAATGACCAAAGGGAGGACCCAGCACTGAGGCACCTAAGGAAATTAAAAGATAACATTAATGAATGTCTCAAAAAATTAATATAATTAATAATTAATAAAAACATTTTTAAATATTGGATACAAATATTTTTTTAAATTTTTGTAGTTTTGTTTTTTGTTAATTCATATAAAGGGAAAATCTAAAATAGAAGAATGCGGTAAGTAACAAGTGACATATTTTTCTTCTTTATTAATTTGTAATTATTTTTCTCCTCTTTTTCTTTAGTGATTTCTTTTTTTAAGTTCATCTTCAAAAACAAGTTAATTTTTGGTAAAGGGAAAATGTTATGTGTTATAGATAGAGCATGTAGAGTGTTTTTTTTTTTTGATAGACAGAATAGTTAGGTGATTGTATAGATACATAGAAATAATTAAAATAAAAATTATATATTTAAAAAAGCACTCACCGTAGCAAATTTTTTTAGAAAACATTTAAATTAAATATTTACCAGTGACCGACCCACCATGATAATAGAAGACTGAATTGCAATTTGCTTTGCACATTTTTTGTTTTAATTTTATGCCACCAGCACCACCATAAGAGTAGAATTACAACTGACACATTCTGGACCAGATACGATGATGATTTTGTTGTTGTATACTTGTGGAATAGTAGTAGTAGTGGTAGGAGTAGTACATAGTTTAGTAAATAGTTGACTAAAGTTTTGCTAACTTTTTTAACGAACATATAAAAGGCACACGCACATTATATTCTATTTATATAAATAGCTGCGCATGAATGAGGATCACCATTGTTTTTATTCAATTTTTTTTTTCAACCAAACCGTCTTAAAATGAAAAGCATCCTAAAATTATATTCCCTCGTGGAAAATGGGTTCAAACTAATTTTTGTGTTTTATGAGGAATTTAAAATTTAACCAGATTTATAAAACTGAAATAATATTAAACGTTACATTGGATTACAATTCCCTACTTAGCTCATTGAATTTTTGTTACAAAGGAGATAAAAACATGGAAATATATTTCACTAAAATTATATAAGCGACATGTGTATGGAATATATGTCTTATGGTATTTAGATTATGGTTCAAGAAAATAATGATGAAAACGACGCACAGGCTCTCGAGATAGAAGGGGGATATGTTTTTCAAAAATATTCCTCATTCGATTTGACAGAAGACATGTTAGCTTTAAAATAACCTGCAATAACCCCAAACAAAGATATAAGGATGTTCCCTTATGAGTCAATGGCTTTCAGGATTGGATACGCTTCATACGAGTTTTAACAATTTTCTAATTTGGCCCTTTGTGGGAGAGGTACTATAAGAAGTAGACCTATAAGCCCCATCTTCAAATATTATACAGGATTGGTTAAAATATATGGTATGACAATGTTTGGTTCCAATCTAATAAACGGATATTAAAAAATTATTTTATGTAAATTTTATGGGAAGGTAACAAAAAGGTAGACCGATATTCCCCATCTCCGAATTTGGCCAGACGGACGAACATTTGTAAATAGATATGGTCTCAAGAAACTAGAACCAATATTTCGATGAGGCATAGTTCTGTCATACCCACATTAGCAATACGAATAATGTGTAGTTACAGTATTTTCCCACCAAAATGACTGTTCTACTCCTTTACACTGCGGTACTGGGTATTATGCAAAGGGAAACGAGATAGGCCCATTATTCCTATTGAGAATATGGATAAAATCGCTTTCTGAATCGATGTACCGTGCACCAAACGCCCGAGGTTTGGCCCTTTGATGCAAAATTTGGCACAACGTGTGGAATTGAGTATGGGATGAAGTGTGCTAAGTTTCATTGAAATTATATCAGATATTGATATAGTTTCCATATATTTTCGTTCTATTTTATGTAAATGGTGCACCAACCTTCAGAGATTTGTCCAATATCGTATTGAATTGAGTATGTTTAATTTTGGAGAAATCGGTTCAGATTTAAATATAGCTCCTAAATATATTAGGTTGGGGAAAAATAAATCCATTATTATTTCGGCAGGTACTGATAGATTTATGCTCGTTGGAAGGGTGACATTTCGCAGTAAAAATATTTTGCTGAATTTTTTGTTGCATTCAGTTGTGAGTTACAGGGTATTAAACATGGAAGTGAACAAAGTGAAAATTCGGTACATTTTACAGTTTTTTTTTTTCAAAGGCGAAATGCAAGCCAAGCGGCTAAAATTGTGAATGTTGTTTATGGTTCCGATACTGTAACAACCTTTTAGTTTCATAGATTCCGTTCAGGAATTTTTGATATTAAAGATGCACCTCGCACAGGTGGTCGAAAATGTCCATTCAATCGGAGAAATGATCGAAGTTGGCCGGCATGTTAGCAGTAGTAACATCGCCCAGAACCAAAAAATCGACAATAAAACTGTTTTAAAACATTTACAATTGATCATAAACGGCCCGAATTGGCCAACAGGAGAGGTTTCGTGTTCCACCAGGACAACGCTAGGCCACACATATCTAAAGTGACTCGCCAGAAACTTCGGGAGCTTGGTTGAGAAGTTTTAATACATCCGCCATACAGTCCGGACTTGGCACCAAGTCCCCCAGCCTAACATTTGTGATAAGTTTTGTAAAAATTTTTTACAGCATTGCTAATAAAGGCAATGCAATAGATCCCAAATCTACCCGAATGACATGCAATTTTGCATAGATTTAAGATTTGGTTTAGTTCGATTCCAGTCCAATCATCTTCTAATAATGTTATGTCCGTTCTATCAACAGGAGCATCTATGTGTATATCCAAAGAGGTGAAGGGTATCATATAATCGCGTCACTGGAACTTTCCTTACTATATATTTTTTAATATTAGAAGGACCACTTTACAGAAAGCGGGGGAGGTGCCGGAACGAGTGGACTGATAATCCCCATTTTCAGATAATGTAAGTATGGAAGTTATATTGCGATGCGTTAAGTTTTTTCGATCACTACTTTTGAAAGTTATTGTACGCACCAATTGTACGACAGCCAATTATGGGAAACGTATATAATCCACTATTTCGACAAGGAAAATTGTTGTCGTATCAAAGTGTTTACAGCCTCATTAGCCATAAGTTTGGGGGTGAAATGGACAATTTCAGCATTATCCAACCGAGTAGCTTTATTATAGCATTCTGTCTTCTTGGTGGGGAAAACCACGAAAGAAGGAATCGTTGGGCATTTCTTTGACCAGCATACATTCGATATGGCATAAATACATAGCCATAAAGAATGTTTGTTAACGAAGACCTTTGTCGAATGGTGCACAGAAATACGATCGCAGTTCTCAAAAATTTTATATGATCGTCACTGGTGACAAATCACAGATACATGTGTATGAACACAAAAAACATTTTTGTGCTGAAAAATCACTGCGTAAGTTGTTCCACTCGCTTTTCATCATCGTATGAAAAAGCGGATAAATCACGCTGGACATACTCCATTTAGACTTATAGGTTTTTTACTTCTCAAATATCTTAATCGGTAAGTGAGAAGACCTCTAGATTTGATCAAAATGGGACCAACATAACGCTACCATACAGAGTTTATGGTACAGAGTCTTGGGAATTTGTGTACGTTTTTCATCCAAATGTGTTGTAATTTTAAATTGGATTCTCATTGCATTTCAAATCTCACTTCTAAAAATTTTCAATATCGGTGCCCGTTTTGGTTATGTTTTCATATAAAAGTAATTTAAGATATATTTTTTTAATCGCCAAGGCATGTTGAAGTTGCTAGCCCAACTTGAGTAACTGTAGATTGTTTTTTAAGTCCCAAATGATTTTAGGGATTTTTAACTTTATAAGATAAGTTGAAGTTTTTATGCCTTAAGAAAAAAAGTCACAAGGCATCGATATAAAATGACTAAAATGGTGTACAAAAATATTCCGCGTTTGATTTAATTGAAGACAGTTTTTATCAGAAATTAACTTTCATATCGATATTTGCCCTTCTGGATTCTTATAAACGCCTCCCACAACCTTTGAGCTCAATTCGCAGGAACATTAGAAAATAGTGGACTATATCATATTTTTCACTTCGAAATCAATTCCTAATTTTTGATCATACTACACATTTGGATATAAATGATAATTCAATTCCAAAAATGAGATAATGATAAATAGCACACCATCAACCATTGAAATAACCAAACCAATGTAACGTTTAATATTATTTAAAAATAACAATGAAATATTACTCTTATTTATTAACACTTAACTTTACAGCTTCGAAAAGAAAAAAATTATTGTGTTAGCACCAATCTAGAAAACATTTAAAAGGAAATAAAAACTAATGCTAAAAGGAAAAATCATGACTGTTTTTTTTTCTTTTATTCAAGTGCGGCGATTTTGTTTTCAAGCACCCAACATTTTGGCTGCAGAAGGCGGCACCAAACCTAAAACAACCATCTCACCAAATATGTTACCTATAATTAGACAGCCATGGCGTGTTATCAGTTTCATTTTTTCTAGAGAATAATGTGACCGGACGCTACAAGACACACACATACATATACAAAAAGAATAATAATTATGATCAATTAAATAGCAAAATATCATTTATTGTAATTAAAGCCACCAAAAACTGAAACCGAATATTTTTTTTTTGCTGTTGGAGCGACAACCACCACATTGTTGTTGTTGTTTGTTAAAAAAATTATGAAAATTATCACACATTACGACGTTTTGCTTTGCAAAATAATAAAAGTAGAAGAAAAATAAGTTTTAAAAAGGACACACACATTTAAGTTAAATAAATAAAAAAAAATGCTAAAAAAATATTAAAAGGTAATGAAAAAATGAGATACCCTCCCAAACACGATACCACTCGAAACTATGAAAGAAAGTTATACACAGACACACAAACAAAACTAAATTTTGAAGAGATTTTTTTGTAGTTTTTTTAATGAATGTATATTATTGTTGTTGTTTTTGTTTATATATAGAGTATGTAAAAAATGTTTAAAGAAGAAAAAACACTATGCTAAAAAAATATTGTTTTATATATAAACAATAATTAAATAATAAAAAATATTGTCAAAATTATTTTGTTTTTTGTTTTGTAATTAATAATATCAAATGAAAACTTAAATTAAAATGGGGTCAACCATAATTGATTTTTTCTTAATAATAAATTATTTAAATATATCCCTTCTTCCAAATTGCAATACACAAAAATAAAACCATATATAGGCGGTATATATTTTTTGGGTCAAGCTAGGATGCCACCTATAAAGCAATCCTGACTGTAGGCATGAATCCAAGGCAAAGTGATTTTTGTGAACCTTTACAGGTAAATAATAAATAATATAATCAATAGACACAATGAATATTTGCATATAGATTTAAAAAAAAATCAGAAAAAAATTCAATAATTATACAATTCTATATTTTTGCCAATTTAATTGAAATCTAAATAATTGATATAAAAATTAAAAAATATACATATATATATATATATATATATATATTTTTTTTTTGAATATATTTTTTTAATTTTTCAATTAGAATTTGCTTATATTTTGTCAATATTTTTTTGGTAAAAAAATTAATTAAATATTTTTCCAAAATTTGTGCAAATATTTACTGTATCTCAAGTATCTAAAATCATAAATAATAACAATAAATACCACATTTATACCAAAACCCCAAATTATACCAAAGTATTGTGTATTAAAATCTAGAAGAAGAAATATATTTAAATAAATAAAAAAATGCATAATAAACTTAATAATAATTGAAATAAAAACCAAAATGTTTTATTGTTGTTTTTTTTTTCGTTACTAAATTCTAATTGTTAATTACTCTATTTAAATCATTTACGTATTTTCGTAATAAATTCTTTTTTGTTGCTATGAATTCTTAATGAAATCCTTTTTTAAGATGTACTTTAAGTATAATTAAGTAAATAATATTAAGTATAACAAAATTCACTCCCAATATTTTGAACAGACATACACGCATGGGTTTTATTTATGTGCAAACAATAATGGTGTGTCACAAAATAGTCAAGTTACAAAAAATCCGAATTCAATTTTACAAGAATTTATAGAACATTTTTAAATTCACAGCATAGTAAAATTTTGAGAACCTGCATAAGTTACTTATAAGGAAAACAAGGTTGTCTGACCACATCTGACTATTGCTGTCGGTCTCTAAATATCAGGTCAAAATATTTTTGTTCGCCTCTTATATCCTCCATACACTAAACGATTGTAACAACCGATAATTAATGAGAATATATTGAACCAGGGAAAACATCCAAAATGCTATATAGTCGTCCAATTTAGTAATAAAAAAAAATTCCATGTGTTGAAACCGAGAATCGGAGGGATCCAAACTGTGAACACTTTTGTGATGAGATATTTTTACCCATTGGAAACCAATTATAGAACCTTCAGCTCAAATCATAAAAGTGCGGAGTATATGTCAAAATTAAAAGCACAAAGAAGAGGACGACAACTGAATATGAACTGGAATTTTCTATTTGATTTTTGAGTCAAAATACCTAAAATATTGCTGAATTTTTTATGGAGGCTAATCAAAAATGAACCTACATTGAATATTTTCTGCTAAAGCGGAATATGTGCTCACACGAAACTATACTAAATTTTTTTCTGCAAAGATGTTTGAAAAACGCTAGGAAATATTTCAAAATACTAAAACAAAAACACTCCAAGAATACGAAATACAGAATTATAGCCCCAACCATTAGAAAATGTGGCTAAAACTTGGGGACTACCTCATATTAAAACGATGTGTCCCATTTTAGAAGTAGGGGAGACTGGGGCACCTTCGGCAATCGCGTTTCGATATGAAGCTCTCACCGTACATCACTAGTTTCGATACATAGGTATCGAATATCGAAATAAATAACTGACACAAAGTTTGAAATTTCTAGCTAATAAACTTATTTAGATACATAGGTTTTTGTATTTTTATAGATGTTTCTGTAATATTTCAATTCCATTTCGTAAGTATTTCGTGTATAAAACTTTTTAAATTTTTAAGACAATATTATTAAAAAGTGATTAACTACGATGTGTATTATTATAAAAATATTTAAAAATATAATGTTTTTACAAAAATGATCGAAAAAAAATGAAAAAACTATAAAAAGTACATTCGTGGTACATTTGGCATTTTAAAGTGGGTCACATTCGGCCATATACAGGTAGTGCAATATTATTTCCTTAAAATGTTTTTGAGTTTGTCTTTAAAACTAATCCTTTAATATGGTTCGAAATTGCATATATAAGATCAAACGTGCTTGTATTGACAAAAATGCGATAGAAAACCCCTGTTTCTGATGATGTGTGCGACCTTGAGATGTAAACGTCCGCCGCTAGAAAATAAAGCCCTATAATTATGTGGCGTATTTAAACCAAATAGAGCCTTTAGAGGATCAGAATTTCAACCAGACTGATAGCGATGACAATTACCCGGCTATGACTATGGTGGCGAATGTGCCCCATCAAATGCCGAATCTACCCTGGGTTGGGGCACATTCGGCGAATTTGACTTTTTTTACAAAACTGTAAAATTTGTTAACTAATGCTATTTTTTATATCTTTTTGGTACTATTTTTTATAATTAAGTGTCAGAGGACAATAATCTGCCATAAAGTTGTTATATATGTTGAATAAGTACTGAGATATAGAGCTCTAAAAAAAGTGCCGAAGGTGCCCCAGTCTCCCCTACTAGCATTCTATCAACTAAATTTTAAATTTCGATCTTTAATATTGCGATTTTAATATGAACGCACTAGGTTAAAACGACAATCGACAGATTTTTTCGTATCAAGAATGTGGGGTCTTCGGCGAATATTTCAAAGTATTGTAAACTTAAACTAGTTTTAAGTACAAATTCGTATTATATGTTGTTGAATAAATAAAGTTCTGAATGAGAAACAGACTATGTGTCTGGTGGATGTAATAAATTCTGACCAAAGGCTTCTATCAAAGAGGTTTCGAATTTAATGTTGATCAAATTGGTTATTCAATTCGCTTGAAATTTAATTTACAAGTTTACAACAGAGGTACCAGAAGCAGAGGACGGACGAGTCAAACCTTCAGAGCTTTTCTAGGATTGTTAAATTGTGCAATGTTTGGTTCAGTGTAATATTGAATTTACCAGAAGGAGTGGACCAAAGGATGTCATCTTCCGACATTATCTAGGCTTGGTAAAGGTAATAAATTGTACAAAGTTTAGTTCAAATCGGACATTCCATTCGCCTGATATTGGATTTATAAATATTGAAAATTTCGACCATTTGTGGAGGAAGTATGGATGAGTGGACCAAAGGGTCTCATCTTCAAAATTAATCTAGGCTTGGTATAGATAATAGGTTGTACAAAGTTTGGTTCAAATTGGATGGTCTTCTCGCATGTTATTATAAAATCAATTTTTTGCACAATTTTGACCATTTTCTTGTATATACATTCTTTAGTGTATAAATATATAGAAGAGATACACACGTTTCTGGATATAGTAAAAAGATTTTTCCACCCCGAACTCTAAACAGTATAAGCCTGCGAATACCCAGTTCTAAAATCAATTTCTGAGCGTAAGCAGCAACTTATTCAGTACACTGTGAACAGGCTCTGCAAAGGTCTAGGCACAACTGTATACTTAAATATGAAGTAATTTAAACCAAACTAGGTACACGTCATTTTAGGCTCAAGGTTAAATTCCGATCAACATAATCGGAGTGGTATATTTGGAATATTTCATGCTTCGTTTGCTTTATATCGATTTTAATCAATAGGGTTAGCCCTTGGGTCAAACAAATGAGGCGTTTCAGGATAATAAATACAAGCTCATAGTCGGATTGACGAAATATATAAATCAAGTCAAAAAATAATTTAATAGATTATCATTGGGAGCGATGGGTATATATTAATTATATAAATGCACAAAGACATAATACCCGTCAAAAGCCTGGATTAGGACACCGATACGTCAATTCGATTTATTTTGATATTTATGAAAATGGCAAGAACACAATAATGGATGATTAGAAAACATCAGCAAAAGATGGTAGAGTAGAAATTTTCGGATTAGTAATGACGAGACAAAAAACACGTAGAACGATCTATAATACAATGAATAACCCAAAATAAATTAAAGGAACCTAAGCAAGGACAATTTTGTGACTAACACCATTATCGATGAACAATACACATAATAAAAAACATTCGTCGTCGTGAAGATGTTCAAATTAAAAATTAGAAAAGGCCACAATATAATGAATTTGGTCTCACGAAACTCAGTACACATTGGCTCTAGAACTAAAATTAATGCACTCAAAAATATCGTTATATTTTTAGGTACATTAATTTTAGCTTTGAAAATTTATCTTTGACAGAATGCCGCTCTCATTATGTATATATCATTATGCTTGTACATATGTATGTAATTTATTAGATTAATATCCCTTTTAATAGAAAAAGATCAAATGAAAATTATTTAAGTACAAATTATGTTAGGGAAAATATTTTCACAGAGCTTTTAAAAATTGATTTCTATTTTGAACGATAGTTAGAATTTTAATGTAGTTGTACATTCTGATTCGCATTGTGTTAATATTTTATAGTTAAAAGTGTTGATATTTAATTTACTGCTTTTAGCTTTGTGAAAATATTGTTGTTTTTTGTAAGTAGATTCCAATTTCAATTATTAACTATTATAACCAAATATTAGTGGAAGACAGTGAGAGACAAAATAGAGACACATGACAGGAAAGGTTTTCAATAGAGAATAGTAACCACATTTCTTTTTTGTTGTAATGATAGTTTTAAACATTTATGGAAGTTTCAAGTTTCAAGTTTTATGTTTTTTTTTCTTAATGAAATTCTATATAACTAGGGCAAATTAAGTTTTTTTGTGTTTAAACAAAAATCATGATTATAACTAAAAATAAGAAATTTAATAGAAAACTAAATATAACAAAAATGATAAGAAACCAAAACTAGGGTGATTTGTTTTAGCAAATGATTTTTTACAATTTTTTAATATATATATTTTTTCTTAATTTGAGTTTGTTGTTGTTGATTTTTTTTTTTTTTTCTTGTTTTTTAGAGACACAAGATGCAATAGGCCCGAAAATATGGTTGTATGCACGAAAACCAGATTTTTTTAAATCACCAAATTTTATTTTTTTAAGCCAACACCAGACGTTAATCAAACACGGTTTAACTTTTAAGGAGGGTTAAATTTTTTCAAAATAAATAAAAAGAAATGTTTAAGTATTTTTAAAAAATACTTTAAAAAAATTGCACAGTTTTGTGATTTTTTGTTTCAATATGGAGGGATTTTTGATGGATTTTTATAAAACAAAAAAATAAAATTTAAAAAAAAATAGTTAAACAGTATTTGATTAACGTTAGCCTCTTTTCATTAAAAACCATTATTCGTTTTAACCCTTTCTAGATGTTTTTGTTCCATTTATTTTTTTGTAGTTGATTTTTTTGCAACAAAAACATTTTTGAATTTTTGTAAGGTTAGATAGTTGCCACATTTCTTGGTTTTCTAAAAATTATTATTTTTTGTTTGGGCAAATTTCTTGTCTATTTTTTCAATTTTTTTTCTTAATTCTAATCCAAAAAAACTAAGCTAAAAAATAATTCAAATAATAAAAAATATTTAAACTTATAAACTAAAGTTAAAGTAGAGTTTAAAGGTTAACCCAGGGTTTTTATAAAAGGTTAAAAGTGGGGGAAATGGGGGCATGTAGGGGATGAGGAATAAATGTTTTCAAACAAAATTATTTTTGTTTCGATTTTTTTTTATAAATAATTTTGAAATATTGCAATCATGTTGGTAGCCCTCTTAAGCTGGCTTAAGGCAAACGCGGTTTTTTAAGTATCATGGAAGCACTTATTTTTACTTAAATGCTAATGTGGAATGTATTGAGCAAAGTAATGGAGTTTTAATATTTTTTGTTTAGTTTTCAAAATAATTTGAAAATAAAAATATTATTATTAATAAAAAATTAAAAATAAAAATTAATATATTTTTTTTAAATAAAAAAAATTAAGAACAGCTGCTAAGCAGTCTATATATATATGTATGTAAATCCTAGGGGATGGTAGACATTTTGAAATATTCGATATATATTTTCATCAGAAAAATAAAGAAAATTGAAATGGGGTCAGGGTTCGATTTTGAGCAATTCAAAGTGAGGAAAAAGAGGCTTTTCCCAGCCAAACTCTTAGACCTCATCCATTAAAAATCATAGGGAGTTTCGAATCAGTATTTTCAATCAATAATTATTCCAATTCGGTAAGAGAATAAATTACTGAATTAGCTGCCAGGAAAAGGCGAATTAGAAAATGTTTCTTATACCCCCGGATTATAGAAATGATAAATATTACCCGGTGGCCGTGTCAAGGCCCGTTTGGCAGCACTAGCCGCCGCTGCATTGGCTTCATGTTGAAATGCATTTTCATACGAACGCTTCATGGAATGTGGCAATGAGCCCGCTGCAGCGGCTGCAGCATTTGCCGCAGCAGCTGCTGCCACAGCATAACTACCACTATTTGCAGCCGCAGCAGCCGACTGCGCCGTTTGAGGTGGCATCATACCCGTGGCAAACTGATAACCCTGTTGGGCCTGCATATAACCCAAGGGACTGAAGGTTTGAAAATACGGTCTTGGCATAAAAACAAATTGTGGCTGACCGGCAGCAGCGGCGGCAGCAGCAGCTGCTACCGCGGAATGTGCCCCAGCGCTACCTGGTCCACCCATGGCAGCAACACCCGGATGCTGCATAAACAACGGATTCAAATTTGTATACAAATGCTGTTGTTGTTGCTGCTGCTGATGATGCTGTTGGTGTTGCTGCTGCTGATGTTGTTGTTGCTGCTGTTGATGGTGTTGTTCAACAGCTGCAACAGCCGCAGCTTGTTGGCGTGCCATTAAATTATGCTGAGCAATAAATTGAGCTTGTTGTTGAGCAATCAGTGCAGAGTTATGAGCAGCTGTGGCCGCAGCTGTGGGTGGGGGAGGCAGGGATAAATTAAAGGGAAATGTCATGGCAGCCTGAGGGCTGACAGCCGAAGCTGTGGCTGTATGCACCGCCAATTGATTTGGCGGCGAGGCAAGAGTACCCACAGCAGCGGCAGCAGCATTTTGTGCAGCAGCTGCTGCTGCCACTGCCGATTGAGCCAGGGAAGGATGTTGTACACCAGCATGAGCTGCAGCCGGTGCAGTCATGTATGGTGAAATACCACCTGCCGCCGCAGCAGCAGCACCCAAAGGTACAGGCGGGGCTGCTGCGGGCACTGCAACTGCATGCGGTGGTTGTGTCAAAGCTGCCACAGCAGCAGCTACCGAGGGCTGTGATTGCAAGGCATGAGCATGGGAATGAGGATGGGAATGGGCATGGACATGAGAATGAGCATGCGTATGAGGACTAATAGCTTGTGCGTTGGCCGGCGGTTGTTGTGCTAACATACCCGGTGATAATAATGATGGCTGCTTGCCACCCGCCAAATGAGCATGGGGATGGGCGGCAGGAACTGGTGATTGTAGGCCACCATTGAGTACCATATTCATGTCATCACCCGAACACTGGAACACTTCAATGTAACGGTATTTCTTGCCGAACACCATAAATTGGTGGTGTTTACGTTGGGCACACAAGCGGGCAGATTCTTCGGAATCCATTTGTATGAAGGCTTCGCCACTGGGTTGACCCTGAAAAGCAAAAAAGATAAAACGTTAATAAGAAGTTCTGATCATTTTCGAGGAAATTATGCGAAACTTACCTGGGCATTTATCACCATGTGTACACCTTGGAAGATGATATGCTTGGCAAAATCATCCAGAAAATGTAGAATATGTTCCACCAAGGCCTCATAGGGCAGGCCACGCAAACGTATACAATTCTTGGTAGTGCCAGAGGTAATCAAATGCTGAAAATTAGAAACAAAATGGAAGGAATTATGAAAAATAGAATTGGTTTTACGTTGGGCGCCATTCCGAAAAAATCAAATTTGGAGATTTTGAGACGTTATAATATTATAATATCTGTAAAGTCCTACAAAAGATTTTGAAAGTCTTATGTAAATATATTTGGTTTTACGTTGCGCCATTCCAAAGACATGATCAAAATTGGAGATTTTAAGACATTTTAAAAGATTCTAATAAAGTCAATGTCAGACTTTAAAAGTCGAATAAAAATATATTTGGTTTTACGTTGGGCGATTTTGAGACATTTGAAAAGATTCTAATACAATAAAGCCCGAGGTCAATGCTGAACGTTGGGCGCCATTTCAAAGAAGCAATGGAAGTCGAAGTTCTTGCAGTATTTTAAAACAGTCTGAGGAAGCTAACCGAATATTGATCAAATACGGCAAAATAGTCCAAATCAAGAATATCTCCTAATCAAATGCTTAAAATTACAAAGTGGAAAGAATTAGTAAAAATAGAATTGATTTTGGGCGCTTGACGTTGGGCGCCATTCCAAAGAAAATTTTAAATGTGCAGATTTTGAGACGTTATAAAATGTAACAATATCTGTGAAGACCTACATTTTAAAAAATATTTGGATTTACGTTGGGCGCCACTTTGAAAAAATTATAATAAAGTAAAGGCTTATAGCAATGTCAAAATTTGAAACTCTAATAAATATAGATTTGTTGGGCGCCAATCTCAATTAAATTTCAAATTGGTTAATGTCAAACTTTACAAGTCTAAGGTAGGAGAAATTTTTGCCCAAGGTTGGGCGTCATTTAAATATATTCTGAAATATATATTTGAATATTGATCAAAGACGGGGGTTACGATATTGAACTTAAGAATATTGCGCAGACGCCTCGGAGATTTGATGACATTAATATATTCTAGTATATTTCAAGGCTGACGTTGGGCGCCATTTCAAATAAGTCATGGAAGTCGAAATTTTGGCTAAATGTGAAAATATTCTGAGAAAGCTATTAGAATTTTGATCAAAGCCGATATTGAACACAAGAATATTTCGAAGACCCCTTGGAGATTTGGCGATATTCTAATATCTGCCAATATCGGCGTAAATTGGGCGCCATTGCAAAGAATGCTGGATGTCGAAGTTTTTGGTACATTTGAAAATATGTTGAGATGGATATTCGAATACGATATTAAACATAAGTATATTTCGAAGACACACTGGGAAATTTTGAGACATATCTTGAAAAGTGTAATGTTCTTATGTTGGGCGTTATTCCAAAGAATCCATAAAGGTCGAAATTTTTGTTACCATAGCAAATATTCTGAGGCCCATCGATTATTGATCAAAGAATTTCATAGTCCTGTTTTTATGTTAATATGACTACTTCCTGGTATTCCTTCCTTTTCCCGCCCTACCCCTTATTTAAATATATAATTTTTTGTCTACTCACCTGTGGCAACAATGACAATTGCATTGGTGGCAATTGAGCAATCAAAGGCGGCTGGTGATTTGGTTCATAGGTCTTTGGATCCAATGAACGATTTAGGACTTGTTGTACCTCTGCTGTGGTAGATCTAAACAATTCGATATAACGTTGACCAATTGATTCACGATGACGTGATAAGGCCTTGGGAGCATCACTTTCATTGGCAAATAAAACAAAAGCATCACCGGTGGCACGGCCATCCGGTTTTTTGACAAACAATACACCTTCGGTACTGTCCAAGACATTGCACGGCTGGTCACCGGTTGTGAAGAAGTCCAACTAGAAAAAATAAAATCAAATATGAATAGAGATATAACACAATTAAAAGATTCAGCCAAATACTTACCACTTGTTTGGCAGTACAATCATAGGGCAAGCCACGCATGCGAATTATAACTTGAGCTCCCTTCGATAGGAAAGCCTGTGCCTCATTTGAGGCACCACCGGCTACGGAGAGGAAATCTTCCCCCGTTGCCCTATATACTTCTATATAACGATTGCCAATATGATGTTTGTGACGTTTTAGCGCCATGTCGCGATGTTCTTGTGATATGAAACGAATTAAAGCTTCACCGTTACGACGGCCCAATGGTGATAGACATAAAGCGACGCCGCCTCTGTAAATGGAAATGAAAATATGGGATGGGATTTTTTTTAGTATAAAGAATTATTGATATTAATGAAAAAACATATGTATAGAAAAATACAAATTTTAGGTTGGGCGCCATTACAAGCAATATAAATGCTGTAATAAATTATTTAGCCTTCATTGATGTTGATACCCAGTATTAAGCAAATACTGAACAAGATCCACTATTTTAAAAGAATTTTTTTATTATTTTTTAGTAAGACTGGGTTCTGAAATCAGATATGTATTCCATGTTAATGGAAAACTAAGCTGAATTTTAAAAGATTTATTGAAAACACGAATATTATTATTAGTTTTAAATCAAGTCTAATTTCTTTTATTTATTTATTTCGAGATTAAAATCCATTCAAAATGAAAACTACAACAAAAATTTATTCTAATCACACAAACAATCAATGCAACTCATTGTCGTCAATTACCCAACCAAATCGAAAAATCTAATAAAAACCGAAACATTTGAGATTTCATGGCGATACTTTAACTGCTGATAAGGTGTTGACTATGGCTGATGAAAGAAAATCGTTCTAGTAAAGCCATACTTGACCGAGAGAGGGAGAAAAACACGAAAATTTACAAAAATACTTATCAATTCGAATTTTTCTATGCTCCATTACCATAACGAATGTTCGAATCTAATGTAAAATCGAAAAATATATAAATCTTTATCAGTGCGTAATGCGACCCGTGGTGAAAATCGCTGTTGCTGATCATTACTCTTGTTTTCAAGGAATAATCAACAATGAGAGCATCTCAAGCTGTGGCGCTACAACGTGAGTAAGGCAAACAAATGGTTGCATTGTTTTTGTTGTAAGTACAACAAAATCAATTTTCTTTGGTATGGCAGGCGATCTTTGGTGACTGCAACAGTGGCAGCAGAGACTGCATCCGCAGCCTTTCATTATCATGCAAAATGTAAATTCTACAGTTATACCTATCACATACTCAAACATACACAAGATTGTGTCTGTGTGTGTATTTGTAATGAAAATGAATATCAAGTCGGTTCGCTTCTGAATTATCAATGTTTCAATTGAAAAATCTCTGTATATATTTTTAATATCAATCAATAGTTGTTGTCGCTGTTGTTGTGGTATGAAAATATTTCATTCGTATTGATTTGCAACATCATTCGAATTAATTTAAGAATTTCCATTTTTTGTTGTTATGGTTGTTATCATTAATACTTACTTGGCAACGTTGAGACCACGAAAGAATTTTGCTATATCCTGATCACTACTCTGCCAGGGTAAGCCACGAGCTCTCACAATACAATTGCCATCAATTTCATCGTCAATTGAGCTGTAAAGAAATTGCAAAAAATATATATTAATCAAGGTCATAGGTGTTATTATTAATTAATTTATAGAATTATATATAGCATTTTCTGACTAATTTCTATAGACATCAAAAGATTTATTATAACAAAGGAACATCACAGCTCAAATCTTGTTAATCTTTAACATAATTTCCTATCAAATATAATAGAATCACACCTTATAATCAGCCGATTTCTGTCCTAGTTGTATAGATGAAAATACACACTGAATTATATTCGATACTTAAAAACATCTAAATCAATCTCAATGTTGGGCGCCATATTTTTGGGACTTTTAGTTCACATCTTGTAATCCGGAGATTGTTGTCCCAGTATAATTGAAAAGCCACACTTAATTATATTCGATAACTAAAAACATCTAAAAACTATTGTTGGGCGCCATATTGTTATGACTTTTTGTTTGTTCAAAAGCAGTGGCTTATAATTAAATCCGGGAATTCTTCGAAGGATAACATACATGTTTAACTAAAAAGAGCAATGTCTCCCTCTGCAGGAAAACAAATAAATACATGACAGAAATTGCGGTAGTTTCTAAAATTATTTAAAGCTTTATAGTGACATCGATGGTTGTTTTCGATAGTAAGGGGTCTAAACTCCTAAATACCTGAAAGTAAATTGTATGCATAATTTTGTATTTTTATGTTACGTTGATACTCCTAATCCAGTCAATCCAGATCCGCTACAGAAAATATGTGGATTTGTGGTTATTTCGTGTAAATTAAATTCAATTTTACCAAAAGGAAGCTGTAGTAGTGTTGGCGGGTTATTTGGGATACCATTTGTATTTTGTTTTTGCAAAATAGTCAGGCTTAATCCCAGGCTTAATTCGTCACAAAGTGACGACACATAGCAGTGGGAAATGTATTGTAGTTGTCTGCAAATGCCTTGTTGACCACGTCAGGCACCAACGAAACGAACTTCTCATTAGGGTCGTATCGCTGGTAACGTAAGAACTTCGAATTGTCATTTTGTATTTTGTTTTTGCAAAATAGTCAGGCTTAATCCCAGGCTTAATTCGTCACAAAGTGACGACACATAGCAGTGGGAAATGTATTGTAGTTGTCTGCAAATGCCTTGTTGACCACGTCAGGCGCCAACGAAACGAACTTCTCATTAGGGTCGTATCGCTGGTAACGTAAGAACTTCGAATTGTCACAAGAGACATTTGGGTTTGAAAGGTTTTTTTGTAAAGAAGCTATTAAAAGCTTCTGGGGAGAATATCCCAATAAAAAACTAAGGGAACTGATGTGGATCAGTGGCGAGATCCGAAACTGTAGTCTTCCCTGCCTTACCCCTCGGCGGACAATGCCATACATTCCACACTAATAAATAGTTGACTATTTTGCAAAAAACAAGATTATCCTTATATATATTTTTAGATGTCAGAGGGTTCCTGAATGTTCCAAACGCCATAGTTCAAAAAATAATATTGATAAGAGGATGGGTTTGAATGCTTATCACTTTCACGGTGAAAATTGGCTCCCAATTTAATTTTTTTATAAAACAAAATCTTCAAATAAATAACAGGAAGGAATGGAGGCAGCACATTCGCACTGTCATAATCCTAATAGGATTAGAAATGTTTTTAATAATGAAAATATAAATAAGGACCGCCTTCGCCAAGCCAATACACCGTGTCACAAGACATCGAAAACGATGACGAATCGATTTTCTGAATATTGGGCGCCCAGCAACTATTTTCTCTTCTCAGATCTTATGTCGTTTATGACTATTATGTTGGGCGTCATTTTTAATGCAAAGACAAATTATACAAAAATTCACAGAGTTTGTTTTAAAAAATGTGTTACTAGTCCTGAAAGGATAGAATGTACACTCATCCATAGTCCCCGTAACTCAATACAAGTCGGAATTTTTAAAGGTTTTTTTTTAATATGGACTTGACAACATTAGTTCAAATGGCTTATCGGCATTAATTCCTGAGTCAGTTTTATTTTATAAGGTTGTTATTCCTTCCACCACGAGTTCAGTGGAATTTAAGGAGAATAGATTTTCGAAATGTCCTTGTTGGTTCAAAGTAATTAAATCAAGCAGTACAGGACAGGAAGCGGAATACACACTATGATTTTGATTGGCACTCTTGCTCAAATTTTGCTTCTATGATAGTGTGGCCCTTCATGTTCGACATTCATCAGAAAACCTCTAAAATATTCATGGTTGTTGGCTGACTGAGGTGTTTAAAATTCAGTTGAAAATAATGGGATTTTCTATCAGTTAGTGTGCAAAACCGATATTCCACCATTCTGCACACTTTTCTTAAAAATATGAACATTAAGTTCCCTTTTTCAATACCACCTCCAGTCTCTCCTGATTTCACATAATTTTTAATTTCTTTCATTTTGACAGTACGACCCTTTAAAACTTATCGCAGACGGTGTCTAACATATTCTGAGCACAAAGTCTATGTTTTTGGAGGTTGAAAAACAAATCCACGAAAATGCTCCACATAGATCACATATAAACGTCTTCCCCATTTTGATCATCATAGGCTTATTTTTCAATCGAAGTAATTTTAGTTTGCCATTTCGGGTTCTTGGAGGATAAAAACTTTTTTCCGAAACTTTTTTAATATATGTAAATATTTTAATATAGCTTTCATATAAAGATTCGCCCATTTTCAATATTATAAATGTTTTAGCTGCATTATCCAAAATAATGGTGTGTTTTTGAAGAATAAAAAACATATTCGCCGAATATTTTAAATGTAGGCCATGTTTTTTGATATCGCCCGTACTATTTTAGATTTTTGTGTATAGTTTGGAGTTTAAGAGAATAATAATCTATTTGCAGAACATTAAAAATGCCGGTCATTATTTTGGCATATAATGACCCCGAGCAATTTTATATATTTCGAAGGTGCTGCTCATATTGGAAAATATCAAAATATCGGCCCGGTCAAAATTTACGACGTCAGAAGAATTTTTGTTAGCCCTAAAGCTTCTAAATGAGGTAAAAAATCGTGGATCGATGGTAAGTTTCTGATCTCTGTCTATAGAAAATATCACCGAATATCACATTAAAAAAACATCCTCGTTCCAATGACAGCAATTAGGGCTTTAGAATCTATCTAATTCTCCTGAGAAGGTCCATAGCGACATTTTCCATTTCTCAGATCTCAAAAGACTACTCGATGGAAAAATGCATTAAAGGGAAGGGGAAAAATAACTAATTTTGAAAACAAGACTTTTATTAGTCGGCGACTTTTTAACAGATCTTACACAAACGATCATGACATTGGGTCCCATTTTCGGACTTAATATTGGTTTGGTAGAGATAATAGGTTGTATTAAGTTTGGTTCAAATCGGACATTCCATTCGTCTGATATTGGGTTTCAAAATAATGAAAATTTTGGCCATTTGTGGGGGGAGGACCAATGGGACCTATCTTCGGACTTGATAAAGCCTTGGTAAAGACAATAGGTTAAACAAAGTTTGGTTCAAATCTCAAAATTCAAATATAAAAATTAATTTTTATCACGATTTTGACCATTTAGTGGGGGTTGTACCAGAAGAACTGGACTGATAGCCCCCACCTCTGAACTTTAACTAGGTTTGGAAAAAATATTACAATGCGCAAAGTTTAGATGAAATCGGTTACTCCATTCAAAAGTTATCGTGCTCACCAGCCGGCCAGACGGACGGACATTTGTAAATAGACTCCAAATTGTCCGAAACGGATTTGGTCCAAAGCAACATATATATATTTTTGCGTAGCAAAGGCTTATTAGCCATAAGGCTGAGGGTATAAAAATTGACTTATACCGACAATATTTCCAAGAAGAAATTTAACATAACATAAAATTTTCGTATGGGCCATTTTCTAAAAAAATTAGAGAATCTTTGGTAGAGAGGTAAGTTAGGTAATCAAAATCAGATATTAGTCGTTTATTTTGTAAGTGATTAAAGTCCATTATAGGTTCTGACACAAATCTTGGTTTTGTAGAAAAGTCTACTAAATAAATTACGATATATATTCTATTATGTGTAAGGGCACAAAACCACAAACAAAATCAATACCACTTTACAGTATGTTTGAAACAATTCAAACCCAAACCTTTAAATATATTAATATTAGAAAAAAAATGTACTTAAACCACTTTCAAAATAAACGACTCAAATATCAAACATTTAAAATTTTTTATAGAAGAAATAGGCTGGGAAGCATATCCTCAAGGTACGCAAAAATGATGGATCCTGTGTATGGTGAATATATCTAAACTAAGGTCGATAGTAATACTACCTAAAATTATAGTCACTACTCACAATATATAAAATATGGGATACACCTAAAGAAAGATAGGCCGGTTTTTATTTAGATGGGGAGATTTACCAACCAAAAAATACCTAAAATATGAAATTACAAACGACTGAAATTGGATGGCGCTATTGTATGAGGCTTGCAAGCAATAGGTTGCGCAAAATTGTAGGTGGAAAATTATGTGGGATTTCTGCTTGGATTTTTTAAAACACTTATTATTATCAAGTCCAAGATCCCTCTGGAAATAGTATACACGAGTGTGGCTATCCACAACAATAATTTAGATGATCGATTTTTTTTATTTCAACATTCTGTTTTTCCATTCACCATACTTATACAGAATAGTTCTCTACTACATAAGGGCGAAAAAATCTAGATTTGTTGGTAATGTATTGGCAATTTGATTGCAGGATTGAGTAAATAGTATGTACGGTTACGAAATGCCCCGTCATCTAAGATAATTTTTGTATTCACTAGATTGGAATTATTTGATTTCTAATACACTTTCAAATAAAGATGATGTCCGGAAGGTAGAAGATAACAAAATTTGGCAATTTCCATTGATTCAAAACCATGCCGATTTCTAATGTTGTCATCCACTAAAAAAAACTAAGTCTGTAATCTGTATCATTTGAGAATCATTCTAATTCTCTGCTATCCTTTTCAATTGATAATCCAATGTTTGCCCCATTCTCATATTATTCATGTATTATTCTCTAAAGAAAATGTTCAAATAATCCAATAAAATAAATAAATAAATATTTTTCTAAAAAAATAAACACAGCAATACGAACCCACAAACACACTCACTTCGAAATTCACATAAAAAATTCCAATAAACAGCAATACGAAACAGAATTCTAAAAAATTGCTTTGTAAGCTAGAATTGGGGCTGCAGTTTTATTTTAAAAGCACTTTTTCGGATTGTTGCATTTTTAGTTGTTTTTGTTCTTACTTTTGCCACGATGTACTACTTATGTAGTGTATTTAACAAGAATTCAAAAAAAAAAGTATTCCGACATTGTCACAAATATTTAGTAACGAAAAATTATTTATTTTTTTTATAGCTGTTGTTTATTTTTATTTTATTCGATGGAAGGTATTTCGTTTTTATGTTGTCTGAACAGCGGCATCCGATAACAAATAATCTGTTTTGAGATTGATTATTTACGTAGTGTTGTTGTTTTTGTACGGAAATTTAATTAAAATTTTCTTTAATCCAAAAAAATCTAATCCAAATATGATACACCGTCCAGCACCGTTTAAATAAAAATTGCTACTGTCATACCAAGAAGTCATGTTTAAACAGAGAACCAATGGTTGTTTTGGGAAATCAATATCGAATTATAGCTGCCTCAAGCATGTCCGAGTCATTCGAATTTCGAAGTTCTAGGTTCGAGTGGAAATTCTCACACATGATTAGCTCTCTCCCACTCTCTCTTGCATAGGTTTACTTGGGTTTTCTCTTTGAACAAAAGCAAGCAACAAAATCATTGCTGCTCCTCCTCTTCAGAATTGTTTTGAGTGATCTTTAAGTGTCAAATTATTTCAGTTTTTTGTTTTTATTCTTCTTTTTCGTTTTGGGATTATTTGTAGTTCACTGGTTTGTTTACATTTGGTGTGAGTTTCCAGCTGATAATACACACGCTTAAAAGAAACAAACATACACACAAACACAAGTGGTTGGTTTTCGGGATTTGACTTAGTTTCTTAGGCTCTTAGGGACAGACAATCAGTCTGTTAGTGGATCACACATGCTACAGCAGAAGGAGTTGCAGTGAATCATACTCACACGCACATATGGTCGTCAATTGCTCTTGTGTAAGAAGATATCGTTTTTATTTAGTTTCAAAAAGATAATCTTGTTGGGATTGGATTGGAATTGAAGAGTATCATCATTCTTATCAGGTGTCACCGAGTTCTTGGTGTCAAGATACTTTCTGATAAATATTTGTTGTTTTTTTTTATGACATAGGCCATAAATAATATGCATGGGAGAAATTGTTATTGGGGTGGGAGAGAGAAAGGGTGGTTGTGTTTTGAGTGAGAATTTCGAATGTGGCCGAAGGGAAGAGGTATGGGAATCTACTCTCAAGCTATTAGATAATATTAAGTAAAATATGTTATCAATGAATATTTTTCCCTGAAGACTGAAAGCCATGAAAATATTTGTTTGAAGCCTATAGGAAAAATATGCATCCATAATAAAAAATAGTTTTCCCAAAAAATGAAAAGAAATCGCCATGTATTTTTGTCGCAATTGGACAATAACAATTGCGATGAAGTCGAAAACATCTCATTTCATTGGCACAGTGATAATGCATATTGCACAGGGGACCAACTTACGTCTCGATTGCATTCGTCTCCGTTTGGTATAAATCGGTTCAGATAAAAATATATTTCCCTAAACGTTGGGCACCACTTACAAACATACTCATGAGGAAGATCCCTATTGCACAAGGGACCGACTTGAGTCTTAACCGTCATTTGGTACTCATTGGTTTAGATATAGATATATGTCCTTAAACGTTGGGCGTCACTTACATATATACTCAGTATTATCCCCCCAAATTCTATCTATGACATTTTTGTATTCCAATAAAAGTGGCGCCCAATGTATATTATATTTCTGTATTTTTTTTTATACCCTCCACCATAGAATGGAGGATATATTAAATTAGTTTTTCGTTTGTAACTCATCGAAATAATCATTTCTGGCCCTATAAACTTTATATATTCTAGATCAGCGGTCTATTTATATAAGGAAACAAATTGAGATAGATCGCCAATATTTGACATAGAGTTGTCTTTTGTCTGCAGGCAGGTCAAGTTCGAAGATGTGCTATATCGGTCCACGTTTAGGCATAGCTCCCATATACGGGTACTCCTCTATTTTCGGTAATTTGGGGGTTTGAATGCATTTTTAACTGATTTCGCTTTTATACCTTGCGTTCTTATTCGGTACCAAATCTGTCCACTAAAAATGATAAATATAGGTTCAATTTTTCGGGTAGCCCCCACATAAGGGTACCCCTCAATTTTCAGTATTTTGGGGGTATTAAGCGAATTTTTTCACTGCAAAAATCACTCCACCAAAAATTTTAAATATAAGTCCGCTTTTTCAGGTAGAACCCATATCACGGTAACCCAAAATTTTGGAATTTTGATGATTTTCAGAGCGTCTTACAACCGAATTCGCTGAAGTTTGATGCTTTGGGTTCTCATTAGATACCAAATCTCTCCACTAAAAAATACAAATTTAGGTCCATTTTTTCGGGTAGTCCCTATATAACAGTATCCCCAAATTAGAACCGAATTCGCTACAATTTCCTATTTTGTATTCGTATTTGGTAATAAATTATATTATTAATAATACTAGTCCCATTTTGGTGGTTGTCCCCATATAACCCCCTTTTCATACCCTTCGCCACACTGTGGTACAAGGTATTATGTCTTAGTGTATATGTTTTTGTAACAGGCAAAATGAAACGAGATAGACCCATGGTTCCTTTTGAGAATATGCATAGAATCCGTATACATAGAGTCCGTACGTCTGCTGAAATTAAATTGTAAACAAAGTACAGTTCGCATTTATAATCCGATTTTGATGAAATTTGGTACAGCACAATATTGAAATTGGTGAAAACCGGTTCAGATTTAGATATAGCTCCCATATATTTTTTGTCCGATTTCATGTAAATGGTGTACCAAAGTCTCTATATTTCTTTCGATTTGCACGAAATTTCGCTTAGCGCAATGAATTGTGTCTAGAATGTTGTGTGCTAAGTTTGCTAAAAATCGGTTCAGATTTAGATATAGCTCAAATATATAATATTTTCGACCGATTTAAAATAAATTGTACAGCAAGGCCTTTATATTTCTTACGATTTGCTCGAAATTTGGCATTGTGCACTCAATTGAGTACACATTAAGTTTCGTTGAAATCGGTTCAGGTTTACATATGCTCCCATAAATATTTTCATCCGATTTTATGTAAATGTTTCTAAATCTGCCCGAATGAAATCAAATTTGGCATAGGTTGCAGAATAACAAGTGTATGGATTCATATTAGTCGTTTCACATATAGATAAATATCACATATTTATGTTCGTTCAATTTCATGTCAATATTGCTTCGAAAAGGCGACGTCTGTTAGTATACATATGTAAAATATATCAACGTTCCTTAATGTTTTTTTCGGAATGAAATGTAAATTTATGCCCAAATTGATTCAGATGTAGATAAGACTTCAATCTATGTCCGAAAATGTATATGAGCTTAAAATGGCGGCTAGACTGAATTTTGTTCAAATCAATTCTGATTTATATATTTCCTACTTTGAAAAATAAAATACAAAACAGTCAGCCTCATTTTAAACATTTTCATTGGCCAAGGAGGAATTTCCAATCGAAGGGGCTGTAATTTGGCATTCCGGATTATTGAAGTTTTAAAAAATTCCTTACTGAAAATAAAGATCCTGTCCCCTTTATAGTATATTGAATGACCTACGGAATTTTAGATCCCAAGTACCTGAAATTTTGTTTCTACGACAATTAAAAATACGATTAATATTTTGAATAATCCCCAAAAGTGGGTACTCACATACCTGGTGTTTTCCATGTTCAATTCATGACCTGACCGAACTCAACGACGATTGCCCAGATCGACTTCAGAGGGTCGTATTGGAAGCAATCATTTGAAAAAGAGTCCGATGTTAAGAAAACCATGAGGGATAATTGCAGGTGCTACACAAAAAAGCGGACCTATACCGACACTTTTTCCAAGCAGAGTTTGTATCTCACTTTACAATGGAAATACTCAATTGTAATCACTTTAGATGAAAAATCTTTCTAAAATATTTGAAATATGACTTTATGTTTTGTCATATATTTGGGCAATAAAACTCTATATTTGGACCCTATAAAAGTTCTACTTAATTTGAAACATTTTCATTCTCCTGGGATGAATAGAAGTGGCTTAAATTGGCATTCCGGATGTAAATGACGTGTAAAAAATATATTCATGGAAAGTTTGCGACATTGGTGCTTTGATAAGGTATTTTGGCATACAAATAATGTCCCCTTTTCAGTATGTGGAATTTTGGAACCAAAAATCTTGAAATTTCGTTTACACGACGCTCAAAAAGGCGAGTAATGTTTAAAAGAATTTCTAAACATAGATACCTGGTACTTTGATAATCAAAGTCATGGACAGATCGATCGACAGTCTAAATTGACTCTAGAGGGTCATATTGGCAACAATAAATTAGGAAAGTGACCGATATAATAAAAACCGAGTTGGATCTTTATAAGTGTTATATAAAAAAGTATACCTATACCGAAAATTGTTTCCAATGCGACTTTGTAACCCGTTGGCCGCTTAAAATAATAAAATTCGAGCCATTGTATAAAAAAATAAAATAAATAAAATAAAATATTGAAATCCTTAAAATATCTATAATTTCGTATACTATCATATGGGTGCGGTTATATAGGCGTTCCTTATAGATAAACTGAAGGCTGCCTCTATAGACCAATTGAAAGCTGTCTCTATGGATCAACTGAAGGCTGTCTCTAAATGCAGCTGAATGCTACCTCTACAGGCCATCTGAAGGCTATCTCTACCGGCCACTTAAAGGCTTTCTTTATAGATCAGCGGAAGGCTGTCTTTATAAAAAAACTAACGGCTGTCTCTATAGACCAACTGAATGCTGTCTCTACAGGCCAGCTGAAGTCTTTCTCTATAGGTCAGCTGAAGACGGAAGATAATTCAGAATCTATAGCAATTTGACTAATTGTTTGTTAATGTTACTTAATTAATTATTATTTTTTAACATTTCAATTTAGAAATTACGTAATTAACAATTTAATAACAAACAACTTTGTTTTAATATGTCTCATAAATTCCCCTAGTCTATTATAAATGAATTTCTCAATACTTACCAAATTCCAGGTTCTAAAACTAAGCTAACCGTTTCGCTGGCTGTAAATTTATGACCTGCAAAACAAAATGTTTGGAAAATCAAATAAATATTTATTAATGGCAAATGTTAAAAACAAATTAAAAAGAACAACAACAACAACAAATTCAATTGCAGCATTCCATGCAATAAAATCATTAACGAAAGCGAAGAACAACAAATAGTTTACCTGATCTTAGTAAATGTTGAATAACTGTGACCATATCACGAGATTCACGAATATAGAAATCCGTTTCTTCAACCGATGTGAGGTTAAGTTCTAGGAGAGGAGAGAAAAAAAATTATTAAAAATAGTTTCAAATAAATATTTCATAGTTTTATCCTACCACTCATAATTTCACCAATACTCTGTACAATTGGCACCACAGGCATTTGTAGCATTTTCTTGACATCCTTGACGGGGACCAAAGCCCTTGACAAATCACCCGATTTATAATTGTTATATTCCTTGCGTAGATCACTGAATTTATTATAGTACGAAGGCAATTCGATATCCTTTACACAGGCCTCACGATGTAAACACTGACGCAGGGGCAATTGACCATCGGTAATGATTTTAAAATCGGTATCCAACAACGACAATGAACGTAGATATTCATCGAACTGTAATAAAGAGAGAACATTAGTAAATATTGTTGTTATTTTTGTAGGTTTTAGAATACTATTAATTTATTTCAAGTGTTTTAAAACACAGTTCAACATTTGTTTACTTAATAGGTACGTTTGATCTTTTATTTGATTTGTGCTATTTGATTTTTTATTGTTAAAATGCAATCCATTTTCGGCAATTTTTTCCGATCTTTGTTTGCTAAGGTACTTCAAATCACTTAGCTTAATTCAAAAATCAAGAGGTTTCTTTTTAATTTCAAAACTCAATTTCCTTCAATATTTTGCCAGATGTAGGCAAATATTTTTTTATAACTGTAGTTTCCTAAAAATAGGCAACAAATATCTGTTTATGACTTTTACGTATGAATTAAGGCCAATGACCTGAAACTAATGACTAAAAGGGCATTTTTTTATAGACGAGCTAATGGAACTTTCATTATAGACGATTCAGAGGGGAGTATTTTACAGACGAGTTAAGGGATGACTGCATAAGGAATCTACACAGTTTATTAAGGAGTTTGTATAGACAAACTCTCTAGGTAGTCTTTACAGACGAACTTTAGCTCATGAAGTCTGTATAGTCTAGAGATGGGAAAGAAGGGTTACAAATAAGGTTTTCAAACAGAAGATAATTGGGCCATCAGGAGTCATTCGAAACTTATGGAGATAATGAAAATCAGGAAGTCCGGAAATCTTATAAAAAATGTGTCCAAGATAAAAACATCCGGGTCGTTATAAACGTTGTAGAATGCATGGTGTATTCCATGAAGTCATTCATAGACATGGGTGTATTTCATATATGGGATGAAGGTCAGAGAGTCCTTCATAAATCCGCTATAGGTCAGGTTGTCTTTCATAGCAAAAATTCTGGGAGTTTTTTTTATAAACGAGTTAGTAGCCTTTCGAAAAGGAGCTTCAACGGGAGATTAGGCATTTCGGCTTTTGAAGAAAATTTTTTGGACATAGACACTGTATAAAAGTTCCGCCTCATTTGATAGGTGTTTTGACATACAAATCCTGTCCCCTTTTCCGTATGTTGTAGTACCTAACGAATTTTAGACCCAAGAATCTGCAATTTTTCTTCTACGACGATAAAAAAAAGCGAGTAATGTTTTGAAGCATTCCCCAAATGTGGGTACCAACATTTCTGGTGTTTTGATTTCAATTCACGACCTGACCGAACTTAACGACAGATCGACTCCAGACTAGATTTATAGAAAAGCTGAAAACCACATTCATGGGAGACTTCAAAGGAGTCTTTATAGGTCATATGAAAGCGGTCTTATAGACGATTTGAAGGATAAGAGATTTTCTTTATGGATCAGATAAAAGTAGAAGCTGAAGGTCGTCTTAAATGTAGGGGTATTTGCAGAAAAGCTGAATTCTATTTTTTATGTATCAGCTAAAAGCTGAAGGTGGTCCTTACAGTACCAGCTAAATGTGGTGTTTTATGTGTCTGAAGGTGGTATTTATAGACCAGCTAAAAGTGGTATATATGGGCCAGCTGAAAGTGGTATTTCACCAGCTGGTCTTTACAGGCCAGTTGATATGGATTATCTTCTTTGGTCGAAGTTTTTACCCTCCATATTGAATGTCAGACATATCGGGACTATCAACGTTTCTTTATCAACCAACAATCCGGAATGATATAATACAGCCACTTCGGTTGGAAAATCCGGCTCCAACTTTAAAAATACCTAAAATAGGGCGGGAACTTTGAATTGGAGCTACGTCAAAATATAGACCAATGTGGAAGGTTTTTAGCCCACCAAAAATCCGAAATGCAGTCATTTCTCCTTAAAAAAATCCAAACTACCGACAATACGTTTCAAGAGTGCGGTTAAAGGATTAAGGGGGAATTTTCGGATTCGGACGATTCTGTGGTCGGAAATCTTGTCCGCCGTCAAAAAGAAGGGCTTCTCATTTATTACAAAAACAACAACAACATTTTGTCAAATAATTGTCTTATCCTTTAAATCTTCAAATATAAAACAACAACAAAATTATGTCAAAGTTTGGAAGTTTCATATATAGGGGCCATGCTAAGTACATTTTTGCTTATAACTTTGGTTTGGAATGATACCAAAATTTCAGAGAATATAAATTAAGGACCGTAGTATCTAAAAACGTAAAGAACTTTAAAACATGCTAAGTCGACTTAGCATACTATGTTCGGAGGCGTCGATATGCAAAGTTACAAGTTTTCAATATAATATACGCTAATTTGCCAGCCGTTTGAAATTCGCCAAAATCAAAACATTTAAAATGCCGACATGGTCATTGCGTATTACGGGGCTATACCACTATTTGGATCGATTTCTCGCATTTCGATACCAAACATCCAAGGGTAGCAAAACTCCATGTGATTTCAGCAATGGACAGATTGATAGATAGACCTGCCTAAATCCACATCGAATTTTATTCCGATTAGGACAATATATACTTTATGTGTTCTCCGATGATTATTTTTATGTGTTTCAAACGGAATGGAAAAGATAATATACTCTACTCCTTATAGAGGAGATAATAAAAATAAACTGCAACAGAAAACCGCTGTAGAACGATATAAATGGGGAAGTAAATCCGAACGAAGCCTTTAATTTAATGTGACTTGAAACCGTGTCTTTATAGGCTAATATAATTTGCAAGGCTTTATAAATGTGCAGTTAAATTGTCCTTTATGGAGAATGCAGGATCAGGGCATCTATTTGGGTGATCTTAGTCAATCTCTATAGATTTTTTTTTAATAAATAATGGGAGAAGGTTTTTATACACGAACTAAATTTTATAGCAGATCAGATGAGAGTCTAAATTGTAGACCCGATGTCCGTTATTACGGATGACATCCCCCTTTGCATTCTAAAAATAAATTTATCAAACCTCTATCTTCATCATAATCAAATTATTGATGCAAAATGTCAATTTTAAAATATCATTGCTAGATTGCAATTTGTAGCGACATACAAACACACACATCATTCACATTTATTTTTATTTCCTTTTAATTATTTTTATTGTTATTTCTATTTTTCAATTCGAATTTGTTATGCCTTTTTGTTGAAAGACAAAAAAACGCGTGCCAAACACACGCAAAGTTTTGGCATATTTGCGTGACAGCGACTATTTGCCGAGATGCTATTTTTGTTGTTGTGTTGAATTATTGTTTTGATGTTATTGGACAAATAGAAAAAAAATCACAACACTCATACACACACATCAAGTTAAGTGGCAACACCACCTCCACTGCCTCCCAAACAACTAGCCATCAGCCAACTGACTTAAATGCAGCAATCATAATCGTTTACAACCTCAACAATTCTAGCAGTGTCATCATTATGTCTATATTTACACTTCAGAATATTACTGTTGCTATTGTTGTTGTTGGCGTTGGCAACAAATAAACGTCAGAACCCAACAACAACAAATCTATAGTGCAATAAAAGTAACCACACACGTAGTTGATACGACCATCACTTCATCATACCATTACGCCATACACTTTTGTTGTAATCGTGGGCATGACAAGCAGGAAATTCATAAAAAGGGCTGCTGAGAGAGAATCGTTGCCGACGATCGCATATAACTCCACGGAATTTTTTTGTCAACACATTTTGACAGCACATTAACCTGTTGCAAAATGTCAATAATTTCAAAAGTCATTGTTTATTATTGTTGTTGGCTTGTGAAAAAAAAAACATTATACACCATATTTCGATGTTTGTTAGACCCTAGATTTTCCAGATTATCTCATTTTGTTGAGGTCTGGAAAAATCTATTTCTTTGATTTACTCTCAGAAACAAAAAAAAACAAAACATTTCACACTGTGTGTTTATCGTTGTTGGTATAACTTGTTGTTAAAATATTTACCAAAACTTAAATGCATTTATTGCTAAAATCGTCTGGAGAATATGTAAATGTGTGAGTGTGTGTGTAAATAGGGAATTTATAGATTTTTGTATAACCTACACCACAAGATGGAGGGCATACTAAATTCATCATTCTATTTACAACATTTTGAAATACTTGTCGTAGACCTGACCACTACTCATAAACTTTTTGGTATTAAAAATGGGATATATAGGTAAACTTATTAGGGTAGCCTCTTTGTAACCCTAACCCCCAATATTCGGTATTTTGAAGCATTTTGGCACATTTTTCAACCTAATTAGCAGTAATTTGGTATTTTAGATTATCTTTGGGTAGCAAATTTTCCTACCACACCTTTTCAAGCAACATTGGTCTACTTTTTACAGTATCACAGTACCTAGCAAAAATCGATATTTTGGACCACTTGAACCAAAATGGCTTTAATTTTAAATTTTGGGTTCAATCTTCTAACCGAAAAATTATCAACATCGATCGATTTTCTGGTATAGCCAACAAAAATTCGGAATGGCTTAATACAGTTATTGAAAAAACGCATAGAACCATCAAAGCCTTAAATAGGACGCCAAATTTGTATAGGAGCTATATATGGACTTGCGTAGAAAATTTTCTGCATGGATGTCCTTTACCACAAAGTATCCGAAATACTGAACAATTCTTTTTTAACCCACCAAAAATCCGTAATGCAAATATGCGGTTATTTCGGTTGGAAAATCCACTTCAAAATACTGAAAATAGGACGGGAACTTTGTATGAGTAATAATCCGAACCATGATCCAATTTTTAATATATGAGATCAAGGATCGGGGTAGCCCCCTATATAATGGTATCTCCATATATTCAACCGAATTGACTTTAATTTGACGTTTCAGATTTTCAGGTTGTAAAAAATTTTCCTCCTAAAAATATCAGTATCTAGCGGGAACTCCCCATTTTTTGGTATTTCAAACGTTTAAGCAGCGTTTTCACACCGAAGCTGTCGTAGTTTTCGGTATTTTGAAAACTTTACCCAAAATTTACCACCAAACGAACAGTAATTTGACATTGCGAAATTTTAAAGTACAATATAAATATATGTAGAAAATAAGAATATAGGTCCATGTACTGACATAGCTGGTAAATAAAGTTACCGCCATATATTCTATATTTTAAAGGCCTTTGCGGTATATGGCATTGATGTTATTCTAGCTAAGTAAACGATCGTTCCACTATAGCCTGTCCTAATTGATGGTGGTACCATCTACCGTTGCCTAGGAACAACACCTCCTTAAATTTCATGCAGTGGTTAGGGTCCTTGCTGTTTTTAGTGTTGCCAGTTTTTTCTAAGCGGTGCTACATCCTATCAATCCTATTTGGTTTTATTTATATGTGACTTACAGATCTTAGATAAGAAAAGCTTCAGGTCTTCAGGGAGCTTCGAATGCATTTAATCTGAAAGACGTTTTTTTTTATAAATATTCGAAAATCTCATTGAGATAATTTTTCCTCCTCCGTTGAGATTCAAACCCAGAACCCATCGGTTACTAGTCTGTCAAACTATCCACTGCATTACGCCAGCCCAATTTTTTAACAAAGTTCCCGCATTTTCTCAACGAAGTGATTATAATTTGACATTAACGGTTCTCGAGGGTAAAGTAACTTTGCACCCACATGTTCGATATTTTGAAAATGTTAGCCGAATTTCGCAGGAGTGTACATAATTTTCAATATTCCGGTTTCATGAGAAGCGAAAATATCTTTAGATAGCTTTCCCTAGGTGATGGAGCTGTCATCTATCATGGTCTAGAAGTAAAACCTCCTTGAATTGCTTGCATTTTCTCAGCGACGTGATTATTTTTAGACGTTTAGAGATCTTGAGAGGTGAAAACTAACTTCACGACCTCAATTTCGGTATTTTGAAAATTTTAGCCAAATTTCGCTACAGAAGTGTCTATAATTTTTAACATTCCAGTTTCATGAGAAGCGGGAAATATCTTTAGATAATCGTCCACCATAGATTTCCCTAGGTGATGGGGCTGCCATCTACCATTGCCTAGAAACAACACCTCCTTGAATTACTTGCATTGGTTGTGCTATTTTCCTCTGGGTTTCGCTATACCTTATATTTCCTATTTGGTGTTATTCGTATGCGATGAAGACCTGTTGGCCTTCGATAAAAAGAGCTTCAGGTCTTCTGGTAGCTACTGAAAGACTTTTTTAATAAATATTTGAAAACCAGTGTTGCTATTTTCCTCTGGGTGGGGCTATATCCTATCATTCCTATTTGGTGTTGTCCGTACGTGATGTCGAAGTGACTAAAAATTGGCGTTTAGGGATCTAGAGAGGTGAAAAGTAATTTTGTACCCATATTTTCAGTGACTATAATTTTTAATATTTCGATTTCATCAGAGGTGGAAAATATTTTTGCTGGCCATACGGGTCGCCGCTACGTTTTCGATATTTTGAAAGTTGTAGACAAATTTTCCAACCGAAGCGAATAAACATGTCTTTCCCAAAAAATATCCTTCTTAGTTATTTGTTTTTCAATGCCCATCTCCAGATTTCCAATCTGAGTATCTGTAATTTAGTATTTAATTTTTCCGAAATAAACAACCTGCTAGCAGACAATTTGTAGTGTCATAATCTCCATATAAGGATCCCGACCGATTTAAGGAATTTTGAATCCGCACACCACATAGTAATGTGTATAAACAATTCTACCCTTTCGAACCCCACAACATTTTTACTTACTTTTATTATTTATTTAACAAATCAATTAGAAAAATATCAACATCTGACAGCATCATGCATGTTTGAAGAGACTATTCAAATTGTTGTTGCGGTTGTTTGCTTTAAATGCATGAATAAGATAGAAAAAAACCGCTACAACTAGCGGGATGATAAGTGATTGCATCAATATGGAAATTATTGAAAATAACAAAATTCCAGGAAATATTGATTTAAATTTAAATCTCAAGAGATTTTCCGACCACCAGCTATAGGTGAGAGAATTCTATTTTAGGTGCAATACTAAATTATCATTACCGATACTGAGAATAGAGATTTAGAAACCTTCAAAGCTAATACCACTGTCCAAAGAATTTAGGCTCAAAAAATATAAAAAACTAACCGGATGATAAGGGATTACATAAATGTAGAAGTTGACGGAAAAAAACTTCCATGAAATATAAAGAGCTAAGAAGAAGAAAATTTTCAAATATAATCCAAAGATCGTATGGGTTGCAAGTGTTGTAATATAAATTTCCCGACATATTATTGGTTTTACCATTATATGGCTTTAATTAAAGTTATAAAACTTGACCATAAGAACATGTTTATAGATTTTATATAGCTCTTTGGAAATGCTTACATATGTCAACTCCCTAAATAATTTTTCAATTCGACAAAGTGTTCGTCAATTAGTTTGTAAAATTGTAGTCAAAATCATTTTTCTAATTCAATGTTCATATTTTCATTTGGAACAAACGCTTGCAATTTGCAATAAAAACTTGTCAATGTCCGGCATGTGACAAGGGCACGCTTGCAAATGATGCGCATGCGCAGCAAAGTGCACTTCAAACGTCAACAAATAAATTTAGCTTAAGTACAGGCAAACAAAATTTGTTTTAAATCCGTTTAAAGAGCTGGGCCTAGTTTTCATTGTTCTGTAGGTAAATGTGTTGCATACAAAAATAACATCCAAACAAACACTCGTAAAAATTCAAAATTGTTTTCCAATTAATTAGTAATGGGGAAATATGGGTCTTAACAAATAAAAATCTTTTCAACATCGAAAAAATTAAATTTGCAAAAATATGTATGCTCTCCAAATAATTTATGGGTTCCCATTTTTGTGTGCATATCATTATGTACATTATATTATGTCAAGGTTGTTGCAATATTTGTTCTCGCTTCGCTCTATTCGCTTTTTGAAATCGTAGACGACAAATATGTATTTGTACAATTGGTGTCAATTTTCTCACTCAAATCTTGAAGTGTTGTTGCATATTTGAAATAGCTTTTAGAAATAATCTACTTAATATCATATCTTAGGGTGTAAACAAATTAATCGGTTATGATTATTAAGGGAACTCCATCATCCCAACACCTCCAACGATTCACACAACTGAAAGGGCACAAATTTGAAAGGGCTCATATCGGGCCCTCTATAAAAACGATATTTTTACTTACATTCCTTGAGACCCAGATAACCTACAGAGACACCCTGATGTCTAGATCATCCACCCAGACTCCCCGAGATCTATCTCTCAAATACTTACTGCAATGGGGCTATAAAATCAATAAAATCCACCTTCAGCTGGTTTACAAAACATGACTTCAACTAGTCTTGAAAATAAAAAAAAAACCGACCGATGAAAAGACTACCATCAGTTGGTCTTTAAAGACCGACTTCAGCTGATATATAAAGATCGACATCAGCTGGTCTATAAAGACCGACTTCAGCTGGTCTATAAAGACCGACTTCAGCTGGTATATAAAAACCGACTTCAGCTGTTGCATAAAAAACATCTTCAGCTCGAGCTGTTCTGTAATGAATATCTTCAGCTGTTCTCCAAAACCTGACCTAAGGTGCTTATAGCGATAACCTTCAATTCGCTTACAGAGACGGGATTCAGGGTAATGAATATCTTCAGCTGTTCTCCAAAACCTGACCTAAGGTGCTTATAGCGATAACCTTCAATTCGCTTACAGAGACGGGATTCAGTTGGTCTATAAAGACCGAATTCCATAAATACTGTAGGCAGTTGGTCTGTAGATATTGCCTCCACCTTACCTACGAAAGACACCCTTCAGCTCGTCTATAAAGACTGCCTTCAGCTCGTCTATGAAAGACTCCCTTCAAGCTCATCTATGAAAGACTCCCTTCAGCTCGTCTATAAAGACTGCCTTCAGCTGGTCTATAAAGACTCCTTTCAAGCTCGTCTATGAAAGACTCCCTTCAAGCTCGTCTATGAAAGACTCCCTTCAAGCTCGTCTATAAAAGACTCCCTTCAAGCTCGTCTATGAAAGACTCCCTTCAGCTCGTCTATGAAAAACTACCTCCTGCTCTTCTATGAAGACTCCATTCAGTTCAACCATAATGGCTTCCTCCATCGCGTCTATAAAGACTCCCTTCAGTTCGTCTATGAAAGACTCCCTTCAGTTCGTCTATGAAAAACTCCTTTCAGTTCGTCTAAAAAGACACCCTCCAGCTAATCTATAGAAACTCCCTCCAACGCGTCTATAAAAACTCCCTCGAGTCCGTTTATAAAGACTTCCTCCAGCCCGTCTATGAAAGACTCCGATCAGCTGGTGTATAAAAACTCCCTTAAAGCTCGTCTATAAGACTCCGTCCAGCTCGTTTATAAAGATTCCATCTTGCTAGTCAGATTAGCTATGATAATTATTTATATAGGCTGAGTAATAATTTTCCGAATAACTACTATATCCACTTCAATTAATACTTTCTTAGAAGCCCAATGTTATTATCATTTCAAGTTATAAACAAATATTGAATTTAATATCTATAATAGTAACCCCATCAACCTGTTCTCCAAGACCCATAAAAATTGTTCGGTATAAATAATTTAATTGCTTCTAATAAAATGTCATAATTTGCTCGAACAAAAATCTGCCAACAATATTTAAATTTTATCTTCATATCGGAAATTATAGAGGTCCAATTATTGACAGGTTTCTGGAGTGGTTAATTGCCAACCAATCAATACGCTTGTTTATAAGCTTAAGCTCCATTCAGTTGATATCATATTGCCTTCGAATTAATCTATTTTGATTAGCAATTACTTCGATGTTTCAAAGTTCAGCAGGTATGCAATCATATTTTTAGATGAGTTTGTTGGTGTTCCATATTTTTTTGTTTTTTTTTTTCAATTCGTTAATCTAATCTTTGTGATAAGACCACTAGTAGCACTTTCTTTTCTTTCACACTTTTTCCTGCTTCCAAAAAAAATAATGACTAGCATTTTTGTTGTGTTTTATATTTTTGTTCAATATTTGATTTAGTTGGGTGATAGTTTTATACATATTGTAAAAAAAAATTGAGTTATCGCAAAAGAGGAAAAGTGTCTAACTGAAACTTGTTGTTATACACAAACTAATGTCAGCTGATGGCTGTCTTTAAAGACCTCATGAAGGCGGATTTTATAATCCGGCAGAAGTCGGTCTTTATAGACCAGCTGTTCGGAATCTTTATAGATCACCTAAAGGTTAAATATATATGAACTGGATATATTCTTTACCTACAAGCTGGAAGGGATATTTATAGACATGGAAGGAGTCTTTATAAACGAGCTGGAGGGGACTTTGTAGATGAGCTGGAATTCGTCTCATAGTCGAACTTAAGGATGTCTTTATAGACGAGCTAGAAGGCGTATTTATAGACAAGCTAGAAGAAGTCTTTATAGTCGATCTGAAAATCTTCTTTATAGACAGGTTGCCTTTATAGACAGAATGGAGTCTTTGTAGGCGAACGGAAAGGAGTCTTTTATAGATGAATGGAGGGAGTAGTAATTGGTGAGAGGAAGATAGTATTTATGGCAAGAGGGTGGGAGACTTTATAGACAAGCGGAATAAAATCCCTACAGAAGAAATCCCTTGTAGTTAAATTTTCCAAAAGAGAGTCTTCATAGATGACGAAAATGGAGTCTCTTCAGGCGACAAGAAGGCAGTCTCTATAGAAGGAAGTCTCCATAGACGACATCAAGGAAGTCCCTATAGCTGAACAAGGGGACTCCCTTACGCTAATATTATTTTAAAATTTGTATTCAATCAATTTAAAAACTCACCTCTTCGATAGCTTCCTGTAAAGGCTTTCCAGCAGCCTGGGCCATTGCAATGGGCAATTGTTCGATGATATCATTAGCCAGCGTTGTTGTTGGCCCATTTGTGATGTTGTTACTGTTATTATTGCTATTAGTGGTGGTTGTATTATTATTTATAGATGGTGTCGATGTTGTACAATTGCTTATTGAAGTATTTGGCGATGTTGGCGTTGAACTATTATTTGTGATGTTAAGTGAACTGCTGTTGATACTGTTGCTAGTTGAATTTAAGTGATTACTGCTGCCGCTACACGTACTATTATTGCCCGAATCCTGGAACGAGGTATTCGCCAGCGGCGGTGATGTTGACGCAGCCGTATGTGATGCATCCGATGATGTTGAGGTTGTACGATCCTTGACAAAGGTGCCATCGGGACGTACTAAAATTTGTTTGGTGCCGATTATCTGGAAAAAAGAAAAAAAAAACAAATAGGAAGTTAATTAAAAATGAAAATTCATAAATAAAAGAAAAATAATAAAATTAAGTAAATTTTGCGAGCTAAAGGGAGACTTTATAGACAATATAATAGGAGTCTTTATAGACGAGCTGGTGGGAGTCTTTATAGAGAAGATGAAGGTAGTCTTCATAAAGGGAGATGGAGGGAGCCTTTATAGATAAACTGAATCAAGTCTTTATAGACGAGCTGGTGGATGTTTTAAAGACGATAAGGAGAGTATCTATAGATGAACTGAAAGGAGTAGATGGACTGGAGGGAGTCTTTATAAAAGAGATGAATAATGTCTTTAAAGGCACTCTGACGAGATGAGGGGAGTCTTTATAGACGAGCTGAGGGGGTCTTTATAGGCGACCTGATGGGAGTCTTTATAGACGAGTTGAGGGGAGTCTTTATAGACGAGCTGAGGGGTGTCTTTATAAACGAGCTGTGACAAGTCTTTATAGGCAATCTGAGTAAGATTTTTTAGAGAAGCTATAGGGAGTCTTTATAGACGATCCGAAGGGGTATTAAGAGATGAGGTGGAGGGAGTTTTAATAGACGGACAGTAGGCAACATTATAGGTAGATTGAAGTGTTTATTTTTTTTTACTAAAACCTCAAATAATGACTTAAGAACTATCAAAATATAATGATTGCAAACAAATAATACAAAGACCGGAAACCAGAATTATTTTCTTTTTTATAATAAATACTTATTTTAAATAATTACAAAAACCAACAAACTTCGGGTATTGATTTAGCCACTGACGTTGTGAATTCCACCTGTACACCATACATTATTTTGCAACAGTTTTCATTGGAGGAATATTCCATTCAACACGTTTAGTTTTGCTTTACATTTTCATTTATATTTGCTTCATTTCTTTGTTATTTATTTTTTGTTATACTTGTGGTCATATAATTCCTCTATGCCAAATTGCGACAATAACACACATTGACGTTTTGTCTTTGTTTTTTCTTCTTCACTTTCCATTATGGATTCGTACAGGTTTTGACCCCGAATTCTCGGACAAAAAAATCGAAGTCGAAGAAGAATGGGTGGCTAGGTAAACGCATGCAGATCTTGAGGGTTGTCGCCATCGTGTTTTTGTTTTTTTTCTGTCGTTCAAGTAAAACTTATAAATATTTCATTTTCCAATGTGTTGCTGGAATATGTATTGTTTTTTTTCAATATTTTATTTGATTTTTTTTTTTGTTCCTTTAAAGAACAACAAAATATTCCATTGTGGTATTGAATTTGTTACACAAACATATCTGCATATATATGTTCTAGTGTAGGGCATATACCGGGTACTTAAAATGTAATCGACTGAGACATTTTATTTGACGAGCTGAAGAGAGTCTTTGTGGACGAATTGAAGTGAGCCTTTGTAGACGAGCTGGAGGAAGTCGTTATAGACGAGTTTAACGGAGTCTGTAGGTGAGCTGGAGGGGGTCTTTATAGAAGAGATGAAAGGAATATTTATAGACAAGTTGAAGGGAGTCTTTGTAGACGAGCTGGAAGTTGTATTTGTAGACAAGCTGGAGGGAGTTTTTATAGACGCCATAGAGTGAGTCTTTATAGACGAGGTGGAGGGAGTCTTTATAGACGAGCTGGAGGGAGTCTTTATAGATGAGCTTGAGAGTCTTTATAGACGAGCTTGAGAGTCTTTATAGACAAGCTGGAGGGAGTCTTTATAGACGAGGTGGAGGGAGTCTTTATAGACAAGCTGAAGGGAGTCTTTATAGACGAGCTGGAGAGAGTCTTTATAGACGAGCTGGAGGGAGTCTTTATAGACGAGCTGGAGGGAGTCTTTATAGACGAGCTGGAGGGAGTCTTTATAGACGAGCTGGAGGGAGTCTTTATAGACGAGCTGGAGGGAGTCTTTATAGACGAGCTGGAGGGAGTCTTTATAGACGAGCTGGAGGGAGTCTTTATAGACGAGCTGGAGGGAGTCTTTATAGACGAGCTGGAGGGAGTCTTTATAGACGAGCTGGAGGGAGTCTTTATAGACGAGCTTGAGAGTCTTTATAGACGAGGTGGTGGGAGTCTTTATAGACAAGCTGAAGGGAGTCTTTATAGACAAGCTGAAGGGAGTCTTTATAGACGAGCTGGAGGGTGTCTTTATAGACGAGCTGGAAGGAGTCTTTATAGACGAGCTGAAGGGAGTCTTTATAGACGAGCTGGAAGGAGTCTTTATAGACGAGCTGGAAGGAGTCTTTATAGACGAGCTGAAGGGAGTCTTTATAGACGAGCTTGAGAGTCTTTATAAACGAGCTTGAGAGTCTTTATAGACGAGCTGGAGGGAGTCTTTATAGACGAGCTGGAGGGAGTCTTTATAGACAAGCTGAAGGGAGACTTTATAGACGAGCTGGAGGGAGTCTTTATAGACGAGCTGGAGGGAGTCTTTTTAGACGAGCTGGAGGGAGTCTTTATAGACGAGCTGGAGAGGGTCTTTATAGACAAGCTGGAGGGATCTTTATAGACGAGCTGGAGGGATTCTTTATAGACGAGCTGGAGGGATTCTTTATAGACGAGCTGGAGGAAGTCTTTATAGACGAGCTGGAGGGAGTCTTTATAGACGAGCTGGAAGTTGTATTTATAGACAAGCTGGAGGGAGTTTTTATAGACGCCATAGAGTGAGTCTTAATAGACGAGCCGGATGGACTCTTTATAGACGAGCTGGAGGGAGTCTTTATAGACGAGCTGGAGGGAGTCTTTATAAAAGAGATGGAAGGAATTTTTATAGGTGAGTTGAACGGAGTCTTTATAGACTTTGTAGACGAGCTGGAATCCTTATAGAAGAAATGGAAGAGGCATCTATAGACGAACCAAAGTAGCAGTAAACTGTCTTTATATACCACATGAAGGTGGCCTTTATAGACCAGTTGATGGATGTCCTTATATATATGATGGTTGTCTTTATAGACCAGAGACCGACCTAAGGCTGTCTTTGTGGACCAGCTGAGGCTGTCTTTATATAGTAACTTGTAGAAGATCTATCAAAACTCTATTGGTTTTATGAAACAGCATCGAAAATTATTGAAAAAAATAGAACAGACCCCTATTAGTATCATGAGCCAGTATCGAAAAATATTGAAAGAAAATGGGACATGATTCTAAAACAGTCTTGCTTCGAAATCTTAATAAAAACCTTGATATAATTATTCGAAAAAATTAAACAACATAATAAAAATATATGTTCCTTAATCCCCTTGAAAATCGAACAATAATTTTTATATTTCTTCTCAATTAACATAAAATTAATTATATAAATATTTATTGTTAACCATAAATTGAGATCTGATTAAGTGGTGCAATAAAATTGCCGTATTATTATTTGAAATGAAAATGAAAGTTCCCCAAAAAGGACAATGGAATATAAATGTTGAAGCGAGTTTTTTTATCAAAAATTCCTTAGACAGAGGATTTACTACCTTAGCTTAAACCAAAAACTTCAGTTATGAGTCATTTGCTGAAAACAAGCTCAAAGTGAGAGTCAGGCTATTTTCTTAAATTGTATTTTTGCAAAAAACAAAACAAGAAAATTAAATTTTTACAATAAAAATAGCTTTGACGTAATGTTGCACAGTGGTTACGAATTCAAAGAAAATTCGATGAAAAATTAATATATTTTAAAAATGAGCTCTTATAAGATAAATAAAGGCTTAAAAAATTTGAATTCAAACGAAGACTATAAACTCCAGTTTTTGATCGTAATTCCCTTACAGGATTGAACTAATTTAATAATTAATGCCGAGAGATATTGGCCTTCTAATCTTTGGTGAATAAATTGAGCTATTAATATTGTTCAGGACCAGACATAGACAATTACTAAAGTTTAGTCTCACCTATTAATATGTCCCTTTTATGGCAAAATTGCTTTCTCATTGCTACCAAATTAATTATTTTAATTATTTGTTTCCCAGGAACCCACTGTGTGTATTATATTATGACGATCATCCTCTAAGAGTTATTGAAATGATGGTTATAAAGCTTTTTTACTTTGTATTCACATTGTTTATGACTTCAAGTATAACTTCAACAAGTTCAACTTGAAAAAAAAATAACAAATCATATTATAACAATAAAAAATCACTTTATTGCGTGTTGAGTTTCTCATTCGGCTGCTGTCAAGTTTATCATTCTGACACAATGATGAGACGCGAAAGCCCAAATCATATTCACTGTTTATACAGGGCAGAAATGCAACTTTTATTATCAAACCCGAAAACGCGAAAATGCTGTAGATAAATATATAATATACTATTCTTTAAGGGGGTTCCCCACCATTTTCGTTTCAAAACATCGAATATTTTTTATTATCGAATTCGAGCCTACTATGGGCCAAGAATATCCCTTTGCAATATTTAAAAAAATCCCAAAAACTCCTGGTGTCAGTATAAGGCGGCATGTTATGTCTATACCAGCTCACAAAAAAAATTATTTTCATTTACCAATAATTAAAATCATACACATTTTTAAACAAGAGTAGGACTGTTCTCTATACCCTTCTCCCTTACCAGTCCACAAAACAATTTATTTTCATTTACCAGTCATTGCAAATCGTAAAAATTTAAAATCAATAAAGAATTCTACAGTAGACCCTTCCCTACCAGCTGAAATTTTACTTTTAGGCCTCCACTAGTTTTATTATTATTTTTTTCTATTTTTAGGTAAAATTTTTCTACTATCTTCATAATTTGTTACTTCATCATTATCAATTCATGGATTGTAAAAAAAATACACTCACACATCAACATGAATACTTAATACGATTCAATGCATTTCTAGTAAATACGCATAAAAAAATGTTTGCGTGAATACAAGCTATAGCTGTCATCTCAGTAGTGAATAATAAAATACAATAGATATAAATAAGAATTTGAAAATTGAGATTTATTTTGACTGTGACACCAGATTTCCGGAGAAAACACACACCCTTTCAAGGGTATAAATAACACATAAAAACATAATTCATATATTATAGGAAAAGTGTTCATAAATTTTATGAGGACTGTTCAGAAATGGTTCCTAATGTTTTACATTTTATGAACGCAATTTATCAAACTATAAATACTGACTTCGTCATACCTTTTTATATATAATATCAACTGATATCGTTTAAATTATACGCGAGAGATGTCCATATAATATTAGGTTTGGGAAAGAGAAATCCATTATGAAAAATCGGAGAAATGATCGAAGTTGACCGGCATGTTAGTAGTCGTAACATCGCCCAGGAGCTAAAAATCGACCATAAAACTGTTTCGAACAGTTTACACAAATTTGAATTCAAAAAGAAGCTCCATGTTGGATGGACCGAATTTCCATCTGCGAAGCCTTGGCCAAACGGAATGAGATAGACTCATTTCTTAAACGGATGGTGACTGGAGATGAGAATTGGATCACATACGATAACCCTGTGCGAAAACAATCGTGGTCAAAGATCGATGAAGCACTTCAAACGGTGGCCAAACCAGGACTAACGGCCAGGAAGCAATAGCAATTGACCAGAGACGGCCAGAATCGGCCAACAGGAGATGTGTCGTGTTCCACTAGGATAACGCTAGGCGACACACATCTACAGTGACTCGCCAGAAACATCGGAGCTTAGTTGGGAAATTTTAATGTATCCGCCATACAGTCCGGACTTGGCACCAAGCGATTATCATGATTTTCTTGCATTGCAAAATTTCTTTAATGATAAAAAAATTGGTATCTAAGGAGGATTGTTAAAATCGACGGTGCATATTTGGCCGAAAAGCATGTTAAATAAAGTCCTATAGTTCATATGAAAATAATGAATTTCTTTTAATATTTAAGATTTTTTCCCTTAAATTAATACACAGAAAAAAACCAGTGAGCGGAGCAGTATAGTCGGACGGGGCCGACCATATGATACCCTACACAACTTCCATGAAAATCTTACTTTCTGTGGTTCTATTTTCTGAGATGGGGCAATATTTCGCGATATTTGCACACTTTTGACTGGCTAGAGGTCAGAAAATGTTACTTATAATCTAATTACTTGACCAGGTTCCCTCCACCGTAGGTTGTGTTGTGATGTTCGGTTTTCGACACGAAAAGTACAAATAATTAAGTTTTCGGTACACTTCATCCGAAAAATTATTATCTTATAATCACCTAACATTTTAAGCGTTGTCCTTGACCTTAACTGGAACCTCATGGAACATTTCAAAGCGATCAGGCTATATATCCGCCATAAAGTGTGGTAATAGGTTACTAAATAATATATGAATACGTAAGCACCTGTAAATATTTAAGTGTAACTCCCGCATTCGAGTACCTACGATAATATGATTGGTATCAATTTAAAGGTCAACCACTCCTCTTGGATATACTATTAACTTCTCGGGTCTATGTCCTTCAGTGGTAAATATATACGCCATAGAATACAAATTTTGTCATTTTTCACACAAAAATCAGGGTCCATTTGATCCGCTAAATATTGACCGATCTTTATAAAAACAGGCATGCTTATTCTTTGGTTCGGGCCATAATTGCGACCTCTGCAGCGACCAGAAAATTGGACAAAAATAAAGTTTTTGGTCCATTTCATGCCCTAAATATTAACCGAACTTTATCAATAGGGGTCTTTATTGGCCAGAACCCATCCTACATGCAAAATTTCGTGAAGATTGGTCCATAACTGTGGCCTGTATCGTGTTTACAAATTATAATGGACAGACGGACGGACACACATATCTAGATCGACACAGCTAGTCGAGATATGACGATCGGTATACTTAAAGGTGGATCTAGGACCAATATTTCGCGGCGTTACAAACTTTTGGGGCTGCACAAAGCTATAATAACCTGACAACATAGTTGTGTAGGGTATAATTAGAAATATATTCCTGCAAAATAATGTTATACGTTAGTTGGGGTACCGGTTTCGAATCCCAGCGAAGATGGAAATGTGGCCCAAGTGGTTTTCGAATATAGAAGGCTTATATTCCATTAGAGATGAAACTTACGTAATGCTTCTTGACTTTATAATAACCAGCATCGACATTTGTGCATTAGGATAACACTAAATTGGAATGCCATGAGAGAGCGCCATCTAGAGAAAAATGGCAACACTAAATCAGCAGGGATCCCAACCACTGCACAAAATTCCATAATTGGATCCTTCAGGAATGAACTAATTCAAATGAAATATTCCCATCTTGATCTTCACGGTCAGTGAACTATTTTGACTTATTTCCTTTGTGGAGAGAACCGAATAATATCGAACCGTTTCAGAAACCAGATTGCATTTTATTCAATCGTACATTTATATCTTCTCTTTCATTCAACTAATCAACAGACTTGTTCCAATGAACGATTTTACTGTGGAACTAAATGAGAGGCCTAGTTCCGTTCGCAGAGTGAACCGAAAATTATCGAACTGCTTCAGGAACGTTATTGCAAGAGGCAAAAGGTTCGAATGGACTAAAGGGAATGATTCGAAATTGCGAAAAAGGAACAAAAAATGTCAATTTGATGACTCATGAATGGAGGAGGAGGTAAAGAAGATTTTGTATTAAGAAACTAGTTCCCTTTGAGATTACCTAACATTAAACTTTTATCGCTTTATTTTCTTATATAGAACCAGTCAGATTTTTATTGGTGCACTTTTAAAACTGCACAGTTTAAAAAACTGCATCTGTTTTATTTAATTTTATTCTTTGGTATTCTTATTTGGTACCATAAATATTTTTCTTGTGTTTATAATTTGACATAAATTTGGTTTTGAGTTGATTTACTACTTCATAAAGTGAATACAAGTTTTGTTTCACAAGTCATTAACTTGATTTGTTTTATTTTTTACTTATTTTTTTTCTTTCTTTGTTTTGTATTAGCCTAAAAGCCTATTAACTTGTCTCATAAGTAAATTTTAAACATTTTACATGACATTTTACATTTTACATTTTACAGGCTTTATCTTTTGTTTATTGAAAAAAAATATTATTATGGGGCAGGCTACTTCAAAAATAATGTTGGTATAGGTAAATACGCTAATAACGAAAATCGCCTTTTATGAAGTAAGTTTTGGGAGGGGTGGAGAGGGGAGAAATTCAAAAATAAAAACTATAAGGTAAATGGGGGATAAAAGTTGGGTAACCATAAGGTGTACTCTTTATAAATTATTATTCAAAAATGAATTTTTTCGTATCAATCCTGTTATTTTCTGTTTAATTACTTCAGATTCGAATACCTGAAATTGAACTAATTTTGAAAATAGATTCAAAAATATTTCTTTCTTATTTTTCTTGCCTCGGGGATTTTTTGGGATAATCCAACAGACAACCGCAATAAAGACATCGTTAATATAATATATTTAATTTTTTATTATTAATATATAAATTTCATTTAATTATGCCAAATATTATATTTTGCAAAAATCTGACACATAAAAAATATCAAGTCATCTTGAACGAAACAAGTTCTTGGTACTTACTGTCCCCAGTTGAATAATTACAAATTTAATTAAAATGATTTAAGACATTATTTTAAAATAATTCAAGCTAAGAATAACTAGAAACCAATAATACATTTTAAATGAGCAAAATATGAAATTTTAGGAGAGAAAAAAAATTATCTATTACCAGATTTCCACGGATAGAATCATCGCAGTTCCTTTGGCGTAGATACTGTATTTCACGGGGTTCCAAAGGAAAAAGTCATAGGGAGTTATATCACAAGATCGCTGTGATGAAGTGTGATCACTTCATCGAGAGATGACACGAAATTTTAATAATCCCTGGCATACTAATAACCAACCTCCGCATCTACACATAAGGATAAAACGACACAGAAGTGGTGGAAGAGAGCGCCACCGAAAGGAAAATGGCAACACTGATTAAGCAGGGGCCCCAACCATTGCAAAAAATTCAATGCCAGATAGCCCATGTAAGGCTTCCTAATACCCAGACCTGATATATATATATATATATATAAGAAGGCCTTTTAAAATTAAAAATTACACATAGATGGTGATTGAACAAATACACCCGCATCAACACAAGAGGATAAAACAAGACAGAAATGGAGATGGCGCCACCTAAAGGAAAATTGCAACACTGATTAAGCAGGGAATTCAAGAGACATTGTTTCTAGGCAACGGCAGATGGCTTAACATGTCAGATGGCGCTATGTAAGGCTTCGTATTACCTAGACCAGACCTATATATAAGTTAACCTCTAAGACCTATATATAAGTAGGCCTCTTAGTATTAAAAATGACACCTAGATGCCGGGCCATATGTTAACTTTGTGAATTTCCTAAGATTGATTTCCACATAACTAAAAACGCGATTGAATGAAAGATTATGATTTTTTGCTATTCTTCTAGATCATACGCCTTTTACTAGATCTTTAGAACCAAGAAGAAAATAGGAACACTGATTAAGCAAGGACCCCAACCACTCCACAAAATTAAAGAGGTTTTTTTTCTAGGTAACGATAGATGGCTAAAAATGTCGGATGGCGCCAGATAAAGCTTCATATTACCTAGACCAGACTCTTAGTATTAAAAATGACACATAGATGGCGGGATAACAAATATCCCATATGTTACCTTAGTGGGGTTTCTCAGATTGATTTCTACATAACTAAAAACGCGAAGAATGAATGAAAGTTTTTGATTTTGTTTCCATGGTCTCTACTCCTTAGTTTTGATTTATTGTAGAAAATAATATTCGATACATCTTTTGTTATCAACTTCTAAAGACTTCTAAATAGTTAAGATTTTCTACTGAGCATTTACTTTTTACCAGACCTCCAGAGAAGAGTTTTTAAAGACCTTCAAGGTTTTAGGTGATTTGACTGTCATCTATCATTGCCTAGAAACAACATCTACTTGAATAATGTGCATCGGTGGGTGTCATTGGTTTTTTAGTGTTGCCATTTTCCTCATTCTTATTTCGTGTTATACTCATGTATTAATGCTGAATGTGGTTATTTCAATGGTGGAAAGATTTCCGACCACTGGAACGTCCGAATCAAAAAGAATTCTATTCCATACAATAGATTGAAATGATGGATATTAAACGGCTACAAATATCCAGTAGTAGCTAGGCGACTGTTGTTAGACCTTAAATAGAAGGTGTTCTTCCAGAACAAAATGTCTTTAAAGGTATTGTACAGCTATGAATCATTAACTCGAAATACGAGAATTTTAAGAAAATATCTTCCTACATTCTAACATATACCGAAAGTAAAGAAGGCCATCAATCAAAATTTAATGTAAATCGCAGACCCAAAATTACCCAAACAACAACCATTACATAAATGTCATTGTCAGGTTTACTTCTTCAATGATTTTGTTTTTCGTTAAAATTTTAAATTTTAAGTTTCCCCGAAATAAATTCAAATTAAATCACCACACCGCACAACAAAACTTAAATTTCCATTTCTTGTTTTATGTCACCAGAAGAAATTGCCCGCACCACAAACAGTGATACATATCCGCTTCGAACACATTACCGCTTGTTTCCTTTCGGAAAATTCCAATAGAATTTACATAAAGCTTTATCTTTGATATTGAAAAAAAAAAACTCAGTAGACTTTGAGAAAATTGTCTACCTGAAAGGAGGAAGAGAGACGTGGGGTAGCACATGAATAATTCTGTTGCATTAATCAGTTAGTTACTCGCAACATTCATGTAACGTTATGGAAATTATTCTGATTGTAAGTGATGATAATTTTTCGGGGAGAGGCAGAGAGAGAGAGAGAGAGACACTAAAAATGTTGTGGCTTCATAAATGGCTGGATGGTCGACGGCGACCGGACAGACAATTAAGTAGACAGCTCGATTGCGTATGCAATGAAATTACAATTCTGTGAAAAAAATTAAACATTTAAATATGGAAATTTTGTGTTCACTATAGATTTTTTTCAATGGAATATTATAATTACGATCAATTGTGAGTAATTCTAATACACTTTGTGGTAAATGATAGCAAAAGAATGTCTTCCAAAAGAAGATGACCTTATTTCGGTCTGTTGCAGATATACGTACAACTGCTGCTAAAGATTTAAAACCTACCGTAGGTCATTAAAATACATTAGAGAAATTCTGTTGAAATATATCCCTATTCGATAGATAAAATACGTTCCGAAGAGTTTCTACAAAAGTGTTCCTAACAATTGTCAAAAAATTAAATTCGATGGGATTTCTAGTGATTAAACCCCTTTTTACCGGTCCTGTAAAAAATTATGAATCTCTATTGGTCTTAAATTTCGAGAAAAAACTATATTTTATTCCTGAAAAAAGGTTTAAGCGAGAAGCCAAAAATATAATAAAGCGAAAACTTTCGCATTTGCAAATTGCTATTAAATTAATTTGGATATCGGATAATGCGGATTTTAAAAGGATTTTATTTTTGCATATATTCTCAACCGCTAATAAAATCGATAGCAGCCCTTAATCCCGGATTATATTGAAAAAATTCCGTGATAATTGGTCCATATCTGTGGCATGTACTGTGTTCAATTGGAAAATGCAGCTAGGACTGCACAGGGTAGCACTATGTCGGCGGAGTCGACATATTGGTCCCCTGTCTAACCATGTACAGTGGGTTTTCTAAGCATTCGAAATGCTAAAATTGGTTTGATTACGAAAATATCAGTTGAAATCCTTCATAAATTCAAAATTGTCTGGCAACTTCATATGAGCATACCATGGACTATCTACCTACTACGGTAGAGTCAGGGGAGTACCCAAACTCTACTGAAACGTGTCCTTTCAATATCAGACATTTTGAGTTTTATTTTGTCATATAAACGATATGAAAAACCAGTAAGGAAAGTAGTAAAGTCGGTCGGGGCCGACTATATGATACCCTTCACCACTTTGGGTATATTCATCAGATGGAATCCTACAAGACGTCGCATTTTTGAAGGACCATTAACATGAAATTAAACATGTCATTCTGCAAAATATACTAAATTTTGGTCAGATATAGAGTTGCTTCTTACAATCGGACAAAATTGTGTAAATAAATTTAAATCAAAATATCGAAATCTAAACCGATTTCATCGAAACTTGTCACATGTTAGGTTACACATATTTCAATATGTTTTTTGCATTCGGCCACATCTTGAGTTCTTCATTTACTAATAAATCCACATTTCGTGCAAATTGAAGGATATATAGGGACTTTGGTGCACCATTTACATATAATCGAACAAAACTATATATGGGAGTTATATCTAAATCTGAATCGATTTTCACGAAATTTAACACTCATCGTTCTAGAATTAATTCAGTACGCTGTGCCCATTTACATAAAATCGGGCAAAACTATATATGGGAGTTATATCCAAATCTGAACCGATTTTCTCGAAACTTGGCACACATCATTCTGGACCTAATTTAGTACTCTATGTCAAATTTCATGCAAATCGAAAGGTATATAGGGACTTTGGTGCACCATTTACATAAAATCGGGCAAAACTATATATGGGAGCTATACCTAACTCTGAACCGATTTTCTCGAAACTTGGCACACATCATTCCGGACTGAATACTGTACGCTATGCCAAATTTCGTGCAAATCGAATGATATATAGAGACTTTTGTGCACCATTTACCTTAAATCAGACGAAAATATATATGGAAGCTATATCTAAATCTGAACCGATTTTCTCGAAACTTGCCACACATCATTCCGGACCTAATTCAGTACTCTGTGCCAAATTTTGTGCAAATCGAAAGATATACAAGGACTTTGGTACAACATTTACCTTAAATAGGACGAAAATATATATGGGAGCTATATCTAAATCTAAATCGATTTTCTCGAAACTTGGCACACATCATTCTGGACCTAATTCAGTACTCTGTGCCAAATTTTGCGCAAATCGAAAGATAAACAGGGACTTTGGTGCCACATTTACCTTAAATCGGACGAAAATATATATGGGAGCTATATCTAAATCTGAACCGATTTTTAACAATTTCAATAGGGCTCGTCCTTGGGTCAAATAAGTGACTTGTGCCAAATTTCATCCAAATCGGATCGTAAATGCGACCTGTACTTTGTTTACAATTTAACATCTACAGACGGACGGACATGCATAAATCGACTTAAAAAGTGATTCTATGCATATTCTCAAAAGAAACCATGTGTCTATCTCGTTTCCTTTTGCCTGTTACAAACATATGCACAAAGACATAATACCCTATACCACAGTGTGGTGAAGGGTATAAATACTACGAAAAAATACTACTTAAGATGCAGGGTAATACACTATTACCCCCCAAAAATCATAATCTGTGTAAATTTTTAAATATTGATCATTTTATTCGTTTTTTTATTTTGTATATATGTCGGTTTGACAAAATGGTGTGAACTCCAATTTAACTAGCTGCAGCTAAAAACGCTAACGCATTAGATTTGTATCTATAAACTACACGAGCAAATGCAATATAACTAACATTATTCACATATGTATGTATACATTTGAGATAATTTTTGTATTTTTTTTCTCTCCATATTTCTGATCTGTGTGCCATTTTTCGAATTGATATGAAAATGGCTAATAATTGGTAGTTAATTATTATATAGTTATGACTTGAATACCAACAATTAAAAGTAATTATCATAAGTGATGTTTGCTGTTGTTGTGTTATACATTAGAAGAAAACAACAAAAAATATTTACACCGTGTGAGCCGGCCAGTGAGTGCATCCCGCCAGCCATCTATCTTCACTACTTTGCCCAGTTGGCCAGACAATGGCACATGTTGTTGTCTGCGAACATCCATTTGTTGGCTTAACGGTCAAATTTGTCTTGGATTTCTTAAGCATTGTGGGGTTTTTCTTAATGGGATTTGAAATTGTTTATGTCATTTTTCTTGTTGTTGTTTTTGTCGTTGTTTTAATTAAATAATATTTCTTTTTGCACACAAACACACACACAAACATTTCAAGTGAACAATGTTTTTTTGTTGTTGTCATTGTTTTTGTTGTTATTTAATAAAGTTGATAGGCCAAGGGGACCACTTGAAATCCATAGCCACTTTTTTTGTCTTTAATTTCTAATTACAAAGTTTTCCATTTTTTTAGAAAAAAAAATAAAACAAATTACAATTAACAACTAGCTCCAATAGATAGATAATTAACTACCCAACTAATACCCGGCTATCATTGAACTATTACGTCTGAGTTGTTAGTCGATAGGCGTGTAAACAACAACAAAAAATAGTTTACATTGTAGTTTTATTATTATATAATATTATTAGTATTATCAAGCTCAAACATTGGACAAGGTAGACAAGAGTTCAAGAATCGCTGACTTCTTCTTAATTTATTAATTATTCAAAATATTAGTATCATGGAAATTTTCGAATTGTTTGGAATGGGCCATAAAAGTGTTTCATTTATTACACTGTGCAACAAGATTTTGGCTATGCGGCTATTGCAATCTATTTTTGAGTAATCTGCCTTCAGTCAAATCGAATGAAGAATATTTTTGTAAGGCATATCCTCTTTCTATCACAAGACCGTATACATGTCTATTAAAAATCCATTATCATCTGGCTAACCGAAATGAACTTTTACTTTCTGGGGGTCTATATTCTACGCCTGGGCAATATTTCGCAATATTAGCACCTCTTTTTCATACTTTGACATATTGCCCGAATTATTTTCTACCGGATTTATTTTATAAATAAACGTCTTCGTTAATTTGACCCGCTAAATATGAACCCATCATCATCAAACCAGACATTCTTATTAATTGGCCAGAGCAGAATAGTCGAGTAGGGCCGACCATTTTGAAAAATTACCCTTTGAAAAATGAGGCTGGTTCTCATGCCAGAACCAGAAATGCAACTTTGTTAGGAAAATTACTCTTCAAAATACCCAAAATATGGTGAATCTTACCCCCAAAATATGGAGCCTATGGAGCCACACTAGCATTAACCAGATGGATTTGTCTCACTCGGCCAAGGACTGTCATCGTAGCACATTATATAGGCATGATACAACAATAACAACAAGCAGAGTTTGAAATCCAGGAATAAAGCCTTTTAGGCGCAGAGGCTGTAAGTTTACGGTAGTGATGACCTCAATTCGCCGCCCATTTCTCCTCTTCCTCGACGATATACAATATAGATTCCGTTAAAGTCAGCGAAGGATTTGTCATTCTCTAATCGGGCGTGTCCTGGTTTGACGGTTAGTGGGTATGTGGATGTTCATATTACTCTGATACAAAAAAGGAACGTAACGGCAGCAGGTTATTCTACATTCGCATATACGACCCCCGAAGACAGGTCAACAGGCTAGTATGCGAGTGCAAAATCAAAAAGAGGCAAGACCACCTGAAGCAATACAACATTGTCATCGAAACAAGTAAATTGTGAGGCAACGGTTAAGTCACTGGAAGAAAGGATGTCAGGACGGCTGTCACATTTAACGACGTAATTGTGACCCGACCCGAAAAGGTACGCGTGTTATTTTAACCGACAATTCACTGAGCACCCCGAGAGTGAAAGGGCGAAAAGGTGTGTACTACGTCGCATTTGGGCACTCCGAACCGAGGATTTAGCACCACACTTTACGTAGTAGGAAATCATGTATCATGAAACAGGAAGTCCAAACCCTGCAGAGTTAAACGGGGAGTTCCCCAAAGAGGGGACATATCTCCGAAATTGTTTAACCTCTACCTTTCTGAAATTGCACAAGCATCGGACGTCATAGAAGATTATGAAAACGTTTGAAATGAAGCCCCCGCTGAACATAATCGTAGATGGAGAATTGATTCCGAACACCATCTACCTCATTATACGGAGTGAAACGTTCGAAAACCTTCTCAAAGACTCGTCTACATAGCTGATCTCGAAAATTTCTTCTATCTGAGGAATATGAAAACGTTTCAAATGAAGCCCCCGCTGAACATAAGCGTAGATGGAGAATTGACTCCGAACACCATCTACTTCATTGTACGGAGTGAAACGTTCGAAAACGACTCGTCTACATAGCTGATCTCGAAAATTTCTTCTATCTGAGGAATATGAAAACGTTTGAAATGAAGCCCCCGCTGAACATAATCGTAGATGGAGAATTGATTCCGAACACCATCTACCTAATAATACGGGGTGAAACGTTCGAAAACCTTCTCAAAGACTCTGAGCAATCCACTGTTTTATGCTATAAAATGAGAAGTAGGAAAAAGGTCCTCAAGTAGCTTGTTGACCTCTTATAAAACAATAGGCCGGTTAGTGGTAAGCTATGCGGCAACAGTGTGGTTTGCGTATGTAAGTGATATGCAGTGGAGGAATATCCAGACCTACCAAAATGCAGCCCTGAAAACTGCAACAGGGCGTATTCTCATGGCTCTACTGGACCACCCTCATGAGGAGAAGATGATTTTACCCGTCCATCAACACAACTATATGTTGTTAACGCAGTACTTGCTGGGTGTTAATGTATGGGACACCCCTGTCATTGCCTTATGGGTAGAACTCCCCGCCCAGGCAGGCGAGATCTTCCTAATCTAGAGATAGAGAGAGGTCCAAAGATACAAGCCTAAACCTCTAGCAGGTCTAATAAGCGTGGACCTCTAGCAGGTCTGATTGACATTCACGGGGACGCACGCGTTCAGGCAGTAGAGCAATAACGTGTGAATACCAAAATCGGAGACCACCCCCATCCATCGCAAAGGAGGTGAAACAGCTGCCTGACAAACACCAGTATTCTAAGCTCAACTAAGATCAGGATGGTTGAACCACCTCAATTCCTATTGGGCAAGAATTGACGGCTTGATACTTAACACATGTCCTTCATGTGGACTAGGACCACACGACACGTTGCACCTCTTCAACTGCCCGGCTAAGCCAACTCACCCATCGCCGAATTCCCTATCGACACAATCCAGTGAACATTTTTGAAAAATAATATTGAACAATAAAGCTCCAAAGAAGTTTCTGAACGTGTTCTTCTCTTTGTTAAATGTGAATAAGGGAAAATGACTCCTGAAAGACTACCAAGAAGATCATTTATTGCTTCTAGGGATCCAATAGATATTATGATCTGAAGTCTTCGAAAGAATTCGAAACCTAAAAGAAATGACAAATACTTGTGTACCACAATTCGAGTTCTCTGAGATCGGCTGAAATCAGCCCCTTTTTTGACAATCCAAAACGTGGAATTGACCGTCGAACATCACTGACTTGGCACAAGAACATCGAACATCAACAACGTAGCGTCTTTCTGGATTTGATCCTATGATCTAGAATTCCAACGACTAATGATGTCCATTTTCACCTGGGTACGTCACGAAGCAAAATTGTGGAATCTGGCGATCAGAAACCCTAACAGTTATTATATGACTATTTTATGCTGTTTATGATATGGCGGGTCATTGGACCTTATTTTTGATAATCGAAGTTGAATGGTATTGGTCTAGATAACGTTTACGTCCATCTAGACAACACGACGTGCTACAGAAAGCAACGAAATCTATGCTCCTTTATGGAAAAACTATTCCGGACCGTGTGCAAATATCCCAGACTCCATTTAAAACATCAATGACAGAATTCGCAAGACTATCGAGGAACAAATGAGGCCCTCTGTATCCCTGGTGGCTATTTGCCTGATATTGTATTTCTTTTATTAACGTCAAACCTTTCTGAATTTTTCTTCCAACACCTCTTTACCAAAGAAGGGATACCTTTTGAACCTGTCACCCATCCTTTGATCACGTTTTTATTAGTGAAGGGCACAATCAACCATAGCCTTCTCTTTCTTCTACGATATTTTTTTCGATTAACCAAAAAACAAGATTTGCCAACACCAATTTTTTTAATAGCTAACAGCTACTATCAAACTAATCCGGACAACATAATTATATATTAATGTTCGGTAGCTATATGGCCCTGCTGGCATTCAATAACTTTTACTTTATTTCACATTAATCACCTGAAGCTTTTCAATTTGAAACACCACTTCAAATGCTAATTTGAAACAGCTGAATGAAGAAAGGAGTCGAAAATTAAAAAAGAAAAAAAATACAACAACAAAAAGACAAAAAATATATAAAATAAAGCTTTGGCTTGTGTCATGTTAATACGAGTTCCAAAATGACTGGGTCAACGGTTAATTCAAAGAAATCCAAGAAAATGTAAATTAATACTATAAATTTTAAGAATTTCGAATTTTCATGACACACACACACCTGTTCGAACATTTTCAGCTGCCACCAAATAATAAATAACTCAATTTAGATTTTATTTATTTTGTTTTATGGATACATTGGCATGCAATTGTAACAAAACTAGTTTGGTAATAATAAAAAAATAATAGCCAATGTAATTATCTATGTTTTCAAACCAAACGCCATAATAAAATAATACACAGTAGCAATCAGAAATTGAACACTTTATTGCCCCTACCAACTCCCCAAAACTCATTAAAATATTCCGAAAAAAAAGAAAATGAAAAACTTCAAAATAAAAATTGAGATTTCAATACAAACTGCCATCACAACTATCACCAGCACTGTCAATGCTATCAACGACATCATCAACATCGCCATCGTCATCATTATTAACCCTTTTTATAAAACCATACACAAAAAAGAGAAAACCTCTGCCCCACCCCCCTCACCCCGCCAATCAGAAACCATCTCTACTATAAAAATAAAATAATATGTTTATTCGTGCCACAAGTTCGGCCATAAAGTTATGATGTCAAAACCGCAAAATAAAATGAATTTTGACATAAATACAGGGGGTATGTATGTTTGTCGGTTTGTCTGTGTCACAGTGACTTACGTGCATACATACAGGCACACATACGTAAATAAATCCATTTGACTTTTCCCAAACATGTCAAACAAACAAAACGAACGATCGAATGAAACAAAGCAGAAATTAAAATCTCAAAACAGAAAAAAAATATTCAAAGCCATTATTAACTCATTTAATGAAGCGATTTATGATAAACATTTTATATTTGTTGATAGTTTGTAATTACCAACATACACACGCACATATACACATACATACACAAGTTGCTACATACGTATGTGTGTATCCAAAAGCAATCATCAACAATTATTATGCTTAAATACAAAAAAATTGTTGGACCATCAAAACAGCCGAAATAAAACTATTCAGGAAACATCAGGTGGATGAGGGAGAGTTATAAAATACCCCCAAAATTTTCTGCTAGGGGACAATAGGTACAAAATGTTTAAAGAACTCCCAAATCTCTATTCAAACAAATTTTCTACAATTATACCCAGCTCAACTATGCTGTAAAGGTATTATAAAAATTTGTGTGGTCCTAAGAGTTTTTAAAGTCGCGAAATATTACTACTAGGGATACCTTTTAATATACCGATTGCCATAGCTGGACAAATGGACCAATTTGTCTCACCAGAACGTCACGAAATTTTACACGGAGAGGGGATTTGGCCAACGAATACCGATCAGTGAATATTTAGCGTTTCAAATGTTCACTGTGGGAAATCCTAATCGGAAAAAGTTTCCATTGTAAGAAAGAGGACCTGGGATATGCGAGAAATACTTAACTATTTTTAGTGATCTACATATTTAAGTGTTGTTTAATGTTATCATTGCCACATTGGACCACATTATGACGTCAAAGTTCAATCGTAGTTATGTAGGACAACGTTCTACTATACTGCTACGGTATCTGATTTTGGTTGTAGTTTTTGTAATTAAAATACCAAACCAATTTGTCAAAAGGGATTATAAAAAGTACATGTATGGCTTGGGGTGAACTAGAATTATTAATTTCGCACAAAAATTTAAAAGGTCCTGACTTTTGAGTTTGAATAACCTGTTAAAAATTTCTCGAAAATCACACCATATGTACATTGATTCATCTGGTCGGTATATAGGAATGGGTGTTGGGGGATTAAATACCTACTACAATTTTTGAAAAAGACGAATTGTTTATAAACTCCACCTTAAGATGGATTGATTTTCAAAATACCTGAAATTAATCGGAACCATTATATGCCGACTATATCTAAACCAAATCCATATTGAACATATTCGGACAAGAGCCATTTTATTTCATTTTTATCGAATAACCCGCCCTGCCAAATGATAGTTTTTGAGGAAGATTGAAAATGAATTTTATTCATATTTATATCGATTGGAGAATTTGGCTAAAACTTCAAAATATTTAAAATGGGTCGAGACCTTGTGTCGTGGCAAAGCATAACAAATTTTTGAAAGTTTTAGGCGAAGTAGTATTTATACTCCTATAACCCCAAATGCAAAAAAAAAAAATACTGCAATTTAGAGGGCAAAGCTATATTAGGCTATACCTAAAGACCGACCAATGTTTAGGAATTAGCAAATATTTGGGGTTATCATTATATGAGGAGCTATGTCTAATTAAGGACCGATATACCTCAATACTAAATTGTATTACAAATATAGTAAATCGGGAGGTATATTTCATTCAAGTTTTTTATCTCGATATCCTCCGAAGATAGAATGATTACCGCAGATTATTTCCACAGAATTCTTAGAATTCCACAAAAAATATCTACTATGGTAGAATACGCCCATATGGGGACAACCAAAACCGCGTTCAAATGCCCCAAACGAACCACATTTTGTTCGTACCGTTATATGGAGGCAACCCAGAAAATTGGACCAATGTTGATAACTTTTGATGGGAAAATTTGCTACAAAATTAGAACCCACCACACCAAAACACAGCCAATTCAATTGAAAAACTTGCCCAAAATCCTTATAATCCGCATATTTTAGAGTACCGTTGTATGGGGGTTGCTACCCTAGAAAGTTCGGCGAAGGCATTTTCCAATCACCTAAAACTTGGATAGGAATAGGAATCCCAAATACCTAATTAAATTAATTTATGTTAAAAAACGTGTCCATTATCCTCAAAATACCAAAATATTGGGGGTTTCTTTATATGGGGTCTAACCGAAAAAGTAGACCGATATTGATCATTTTTATTGTGAAGATTGGTACCCATTTATAACACATTGTGCCAAATTACAGCGGATTCGATCAAAAACGCGCATAAAAATCTCAAAATGTTTAAATTTTGGGGACACGATCAAAAACCTAAAAAAATTGGTGTACCGACATATGGGACCTATGCCTGAACGAGGACCGAAATAGCTCATCTTCGAACTTGACCTGCCTGTAGACAAAAAAATAATTCTATGCCAAATTTTGCCGATCTGTCTCAATTCGTTAAGAGGATAGAGTGATAACAACAGACAAAATACTTAAAATAGAGAGGGGCTTTTCTATGGGTGTTTGGTACTCGAATTTTTATAATTTGAAGTTCCTAGTAATAAAAATTTGCACCCAAAGGAGATTTCTCTTTGTATTTCAAATTCTAATAGCCTAGACAGACGACAGCCTTAATTTGCATTAACAGCCTTAATTCAAATTAACTTGTACATTATCCTCATTTTTATGTGTTGTTAATGCACAAAATCAAACTGAATTTATACTGAATTAAGCAATTTCAATATGGCAATGCTGTAGAAAATAAATTGATTGCTGTCAAATTTGTTTATGTTTACGAAAATATAAATTAAAAATAAAGGCAAAATTCAACATTTCTTCAAATTTGGAGCTGTTTTATCTTCATTATAGCTGTTAGTTTTCCTTCCTGCCATGTATCAATTTCAAAAAGATGTAATCCTAAAAAATATTGTAAACAAATGCCAATATTTTCTTCCTACACACAAACAAACAATTGTTTTGAAACAAAAACTGGTTCATAAATGAAGAAACTCTCGTCTGTCTGGGGTAAATTTTAATTCAAATTAAGAACTTTTTAATGCAAATTAAGGCTGTCGTCTGTCTATGGTATAATATTTAGAAATACCAAATTACAGCTACTACGAAATTTGGTAATTTACTAGGAAAATTTTTACTTGTTACTTTAAATTACACACACCTGCTTTCGACGCAATCAATTCTGTGTATTATCTTTAAATTGAAATCACATTTATAGGCTAAAGCCTATTTTCCTATTTTTGTCTTTCTGGTAAGAAATCATATCTCCGTCGGATCCGTTCACATTAAGGCCGGCCTAAGTTGGTGTCCTTTCCGCATAGACGTGTTACAACTACTAATAATAGATATTAATAGAGGGAACCCAGAGAAGTGGCGATAGGTGTAATTTTGTTCATTATAGTTTGGTCGTGCATATTGCAGTATATCCATCTATATTTAGTCAATTCGAATGTTTTCTAAGGGTTAGGTAGCCTAGGGTTGAGGGAGCCTCAATGTAAATGCCTACAGCTAAAGTGCATATTTTCCTATCAAAGGTGCTCTCGTGAAAAAAAAAATTATTTGTTTATTTTTTTTTTTGGTTAAAATGTGTAACAAAACAATGTGGTCATTGGTTGACGGTAAACATATATGAGTCAACCCGATGCATTCTTGCTTCGTATTTTAATACAACTCACCAACATTTTTTATGATATTTCAGGATTTAAAAAATTAATTATCTTACCTAAAAAAAGAAGGAGAGAAAAATAAATTATCAGTATATATTGCATTAAAATAAATAATATATTTGTTTATATGCCTCTTTATTTGTTGTTTCTATATAATAAATGTTGGGGTTGGTTTGACAAGTTATCACCGTTAAGTGTTAAATTATTATAAATAAAAATAAAATTAATTTTCTGACACATAATGACAGCATTAACTGATCTGCTTGTCAATTTATTAACAATAAAATAATTTTTTTTGACCATTAGAAAAAAATAAATTGTAAAAATAAATAATAAACCAGTAAGGAAAGTAGTAAAGTCGGACTGGGCCGACTATATGATACCCTTCACCACTTTGGGTATGTTGTATATATGTATCCTTAAAATAGCATGTCAATATGCATGTCTACAACTTATGAAAAATTTATGTTCATTTGGGCAGAGACAAATTTATGGAAAACGATTTACAGGGAAAATTGATAAACACTATTCGGTACACCGCACTGTTAAAAATTTAATTTCAATCAGACACCCGTTCGAAATCCTTATGGAATCTATGGCTGCATTAGCACCAATTTCAAAAAAAAAAAAACAATAACGTCATTCTCAAGCGATTTTCTTTAAGGGAACCCCCTCCATTCTCGATTTTTTATTTTTAAGATTTTAAATGGGCTGGTAAAACAATGCCAATGCTTGTTAAGGTTTGTAACTTTGCGCATATATATCTGAAGATTTAAAAAGGAAGAAAAATAATTTACAAAAAATTTTTGTTGTTGTTTTGTTGTTGTTTTTGGTAATTAAAGAGAAGTCCTTATTTTTGATGGCGGGCATGATAACTCCTTACTGGAACATCGGAATCGGAAAATTCCAAAGGTTTTAAGAAGAGTACATGTCTGGCTCTCGTATGAACTAGGATTATTGACTTCGCTCTAAAATTAACAAAATGGCGGATCTTTGAAAAAATATTTTTGGAAAATTGCCGATTTTTGACCAAAAAACAAGTTAAAAAATAAGGAAGATCTTCCCCGATTGGTTTTATCCTAGTTCATACGATAGCTATACACTCACAGAGAAACGTGTAAAAATTTGGAATCGATTGGGTCATTAGTTTTTCAGTTATCGTGCCCGCCATACGCAAAAGAAAACACGCTTTTAAAGTTTGAGAAGCCCTTTAGCCGTCACTTGATGCTGACACAAAAAATCGGCTATATCTTCAAAAGTTCTTGAGATTTACACTTGAAATGTTGTAGGGACATTCTTGAATTAGTGTAGATTCGAATTAAATCAAAAAAATGGGCTGTGCCAAATTTCATCTAATTCGAATCAAAAATGCGACCTGTACTTTGTTTACAATTTAACATGGATAGACAGACGGACGGACATAAATCGACTCAAAAAGTGATTCTATGCATATTCTTAAAAGGAACCATGTGTCTATCTCTATTCCTTTACCCCCTCAGGCAGGGGGTTCTTAAACTCTATATCAATAGGCCTATAAGACAGGTCTGAATAGCATTCATACAGATGCACTTGTTCTCTTGATAAGAAGGTCCTTAAAAATCCATTTTAACACTACCAAACCTATTGAAAATTCCGTCGATTAAAAAATAGAAACTAGTGGAGAAAGTAAGGAAACAAAAAATATTTTTTTTTATTTTTAGCTACCATTTTGTTCAAAACTCATAACCAAAAACACGATTAATTTTTGCCAAAAAAATTGCAAAAAAATTTGCATTCAATAACATTAACCCAAACTTAACACCCAACAATCCAGGTTAATTAATATTGAACATAATTACCATTATAATAATTATAACTCTTCATGGGGGGTGGTGAGGTTAGAGGAAGAAGATCCAACACAACAACTTCCCACAATTAGCAACAGACTGATTGACAACTAAGTTTAGCCGAAATGGTTGGTTTAACCCATCATTAATGTGTAATTCCATGGATCTTCTTCATCTTCTCCGTGTTGATTTTAGGTTTCGGATTTTCAAAAGATTGATTACCATTCAAACGAAAATTATTTTTTTCTACAAATGTTGGTTAATAACTTTCATTTGGTCACCACAACTTAGTCGATGATATTGGTTAGTTGCGTGCAGTGACCCCTTGGCTGTTATCAGACGACGGTGGTGAATCCCCGCTCTGTGTCAAATGATATTCATATATCACACAAAATTTACATAAATTGTTCCAAACAACAGAAAAAAAAACAATAACCATTATGAATTTTTTTATATGTCAGTCGGTGAGCTTTGTTGGTTTTGTCATTTGAAAGTTGGTTTATTTGGAATTTTAGTTGCTAAGTATGAGTATGTGTGTGTGAGTGGCAAGTGTTTGGCAAAGTTTTGCAAAAAAATATATATATTTTCTTATTAACAAATTAAAAATCTATTATAAGTGTGAAGACACACTAACACACATGCTCACGTTAATTATAATTTGTTTCAAACATAATTATGGCAAACATTTGACCAACACGGGAAATCCAAACAATGCCCCCACTGACGACTGAAAAAAAAAGATTAATTAACCAAACAAAATTTGAGCAAAGATGACCCTTATCGAAAGACCTCCTCGTATAATAGGCGAAATCTGTTGATGAATACCCAGCGGATTAGTCTTTCCAAGAAACATTTCGTTATCGTTTTTTTCTAGTGTATGGTAAGAAAATCCGAAATCCGAAATAAAAACCCCACTAATGATGTTTGTTTCAAATAGAAAACAAGATTGAAAAGGAACAGAAAGCCAGACTTGGAAATGTTTGGGAACGTCTATATCTATCTATATGTTCGATACAGTGACAGACTAATCAATACCCCGGGTAAAGGGGACACCAAAATAATTTCTGGCCTAACAATGAAAATGCGAATATTTATGATGAAAAAAAAACGATTCATATTTAGATATAGCGCCCTTTAATACTTTCGTTCGATTTTACAACTCCTTGTCCGATTCAGCGACGTAGCCAGAAAGGGGCCCTTTTTATACCCTACACAACTATGTTGTCAGGCTATTATTTTTATTATTATGTCTTTGTGCATATGTTTGTAACAGGCAAAAGGAATCAAGATAGATCCATGGTTCCTTTTGAGAATATGCATAGACTCACTTTCTGAGTCGATTTACGCATGTCCGTCGGTCCGTCCGTCCGTCCGTCCATGTATTTTTGCAAAACAAAGTACAAGTTGTATTTATGATCCGATTTGAATGAAATTTTGCATATGTCACTTATTTGGCCCAAGGACGAACCCTATTGAAATTGGAGAAAATCGGTTCAGATTTAGATATAGCTCCCATATATTGTTTCGTCCGATTTTATGTAAATGGAGCACCAAACTCCCAATATTTGTCCAACTGAGACAAAATTTTGCACAGAGTACTGAATTAGGACTAGATTGATGTATGTCAAGTTTTGTTGAAATCGGTTCAGATTTAGATATAGCTCCCATTTTATGTAAATGGAGCACCAAAGAGTTAAATTTAGGCCGATTGGCACAAAATTTTGCACAGCGTACTGAAGTATGTCCAAATTTATGTATGGGAAGTTTTGTTGCAATCTGTTCAGATTTAGATATATCTCCCATATATAGTTGGGTGGCGTAGGGATGATAAGCAACGGCTCTTTACTTGTACATTCGCCTTTGCGGATGTACTTAAGAAGTACAAAGCCGATATTATTGCCTTACAGGAAATGCAATGGAAAGGGACTGGCGTAAGCAAATCAGATGAGAGGAGAATAAAAGACCTCGTCTCCAGATTCACTCCAATAGATGAGCGAATCCGTATAAAACCGAACTTCTTCTACATCAGTCTTATTTGCGCCCATGCTCCGACGGAAGACAAAGATGAACAGACCAAAGACATATTTTACGAGCGCCTACAAACAGCCGTGGCCATGTCTTTAAAATTCTGCTAGGAGATTTTAATGCAAAAATCGGAAGAAAAATAGGTTTGGTTCCACCGTCGGAAAATTAAGCCTCCATAAAAAACATCCGATAACGGCATGAGGTTGATTGACTTCGCGGCAGCAAAAAACAAGGTAGTTAGCAGCAACAGATTCAAGGTGCGATCTAATGTAACACGGAAATTTGTCGCTGCAAACACAACAGATAGCAGAAGCCGCTCAACTTACCCATCTGCTTGAAGAAAGCACTTCTTGTCCCAATAATAGTATAGAAGCACAATGGCAAAGAATTGCCCACTCCCTACAAACTGCAGCAAAAGCAACACTTGGGTACCAAAAACAACCATCAAGAAGCCCATGGTATGATCAGGAGTGTCGTAATGTTACTGATGTGAAAAACGCAGCGTATAGCAACCCTGCAAACAGTAGCAACACGTAATGCGATGGAGAATTATCGGGAGGAAAGGAGAGAGGAGAAACGTATTTTCAGAAAAAAGAAGAAAGAACAAGAAACACGTGAGCGTGAGGAAATCGAGATGTACAGGAGTCAGAAAGAAGTCCGAAAATATTACCAACGAGTAAAACACCAAACCGAATGCTTTGGTGCAGTCGCAACCTCCTGCAGAGAGGAAGAAGGAAACCTGGTGACAGATACAGACAGTGTGTTGAGGATCTGGAAGGAGCATTTTGAAAAGCTTCTGATATCATATAGTGGCGGTGAAGAAGATACTCCAGAACCAATAATAGATGACGGTATAGAGTGTATACCACCTAGCCAAGACGAGGTCAGAATAGCAATCAATCGGCTGAAGAATAATAAAGCAGCATATGCAGATGGGTTACAAGCCGAACTATTCAAGACTGATGGTCAGATGCTGGTAAGGAGCAGGCAGCAGCTGATTAGTACAATTTGGCTAGAGCAATGCATGCCCAATTATTGAAACCTCAGCATCCTGTGTCCCGTGTACAAAAAGGAGACAAGACAATTTGTGTCAATTATAGAGGAATAAGTCTCCTTCCCATCCCATATAAAGTGCTATCCAGCGTGCTGTGTGAACGACTGAAGCCAATGGTCAATGACATTATTGGACCATACCAATGCGGCTTCAGACCTGGCAAGTCCTCCATTGACCAGATTTTCACTCTGCGCTAAATCCTGAAAAAAATTCACGAAAAACACATCGACACAGACCACCTATTCGTCGACTATAATGCGGCATTCGACAGCCCTATCCGCAAAATTCTCCGAAAGATCAATGGGCCGATCTGCGTTGACGCTGAATATCGCCGTCGAATGAACCATGAGCTGTACCAGCTATTCTCGGACATCGGCATTGTTAGACGTATTGAGCTGCAGCGACTACGTTGGCTAGGATGAAGAAAGGCATATAAAAGCGAACCAGCTGTTGGCTCACACAGAAGGAGAAGGCCACGAATAAGATATAAAGATCAAGAAGAAGACAGCATTGCCGAATATGATCTTTCAAACTGGAAAACCTGCGCTAAAGACCGACGCGCCTGGAAATCTTTTTTAAACTCGGCTTATGGAACGAAAGTTCTGTCACAAGCCAGCTAAGTAAGTATGTATATAGTTTCCTGCGATTTTATGTAATTAGATGTTTGTCCGATTGAGGCAAAATTTTGCACGGAGTACTGAATTAGGTCTAAGATTTTTGTCGAGATCCATTTATATATTGAAATTCAATTTTTCATAAATTTCTGATTGGTACCCAAAGTCCGACTTTACTACTTTCCTTACTGGTTGTATTTTGATTTTGGTAATGTTCATATTTAAATCAAATAAAGGTATTTATTTTTTGGAATTTTTGAAATCGATCGAAATCTATAAAAGCCAAAACAAAAACGATCGGAATTCACTTACGAAGTTGAAACCATTTCGATCGGAATTTGTGACATACCTCTATATATTTAAGTTGTTGACTTGGTTTCCATTTAAAATTCGATTAACTACTATATTATTGTATTAGTTATGTAAATTATTTAAAATACAACAACTACAAACAAATCCAACTATGCATTTTCTGTCGCATCGTTTTGATTTATCTTTATTTGCCAAAATATATAAAGTAAAAACAAAACCGAGTCAATAGTCATCGTTTATCGTCGACTTGAAAGAAAAATGTTTCAGTGGAATTCTACAGAGAAAACCTGTTCGCAGAGACACAGATTCCAAATTATATATGATATGTTTTGAATATTTCTATTGTGGTATTTTTCTTGTGTGCAAAAAATATGTAAAACAGAAAGTCCCGACGAACGAAGCATTTGAACTCGCATTGTATAAATTTATAAATTTTGTATTATAAAGTAGCAGAAAAAATAAACATTGATTTGGAGAATGCCTAATGCCAATAATAATATTTCTGCATAGCCTTATTAACATTCTTTACATATTAAATGATGGGCAGATGACTTACATAGCGAAACAAAATAAATAAATAAATGCGAACATTCAATCCGACATACATAGTTTCATATATATATATATATATATATATATATATATATGAAGTGGCCAGCTAGGGACTTAAGTCATTCATTTAGAGATTTACATAAATCGCCAATGAAATCCGCATATACCTTTCCCTGGCCTGCTACTCTTCGTAATTATGCGATATTTGACCTTAGGGGGTTAATGACATGCAAAAAAGCGTTATTTTTTTGCACGCGAAAAATTGTTGTTGTTTTTTTTTCAAGTTTTTCGAATGGTAGAATTTTTATGGCACAAAGAAAGGTAATGAAAAATAGCCATGTAAATTGATTAGGATTTGATAGAAAACAAAAAAAACTTCTACCTAATTAACTTATTGTTTAATTCAATAACTTTCCTTAACCAGACAGAGAATTAATTCAAAATTTCGCTAAGACTTGATTTTGAAATTAGATCGATTAGATTGGTTACTCAATGAGTTTTATAATGAATAAATAAATCTTGTTATAGCCCTCATGTAATTCTGATTACAAGAAAACTTATGAAATTGCAGAAACGGAAATAATGTAATACAATTATGTAATATTTTTTTAAAACGGAACTTTTTATACCCTCCACCATAAAGTACAGTAATTTTTATTGATCAGAATAAAATTATATGTCGATTTATACGTGTTCGTCTATTGAAATCACTGTAGCGATCGCAATATTTAAATTGGTAAGGAAAGTAGTAAGGTCGGACTGGGCCGACTATATGATACCCTTCACCACTTTGGGTATATTCTACATGTGTGTGCTAAGTCGACTTAGCATGTTTTAAAGTTCTTTACGTTTTTTGGTAATCATCGGCCAATCCAAACCAAAGTTATAAGCAAAAATGTACTTAGCATGGCACGTAAGATTTAAGAAACTTCCATACTTTGAGAGCTTCTGCTGAAAAACTCACTTTTCAGACTTAGCATACTATTCTTCGGAGGCGTCGATATGTGTCCTAACAGACGTCGCCTTTTCGAAAGAACATTGACATGAAATTTAACGAACATGTAAACCGACTAACATCAACCTATGCTAAATTTTGTGAATAGATTTAAAGCAAACTTCACAGACGCTATTCGGTATGCTGCACTGTTTCAAATTGAATCGCAATCAGACACCCATTGATTATTTGGTGTACAATAAACATGAATAGGTCGAAATTATATATGGGAGCTATGCTAAATCTTAAACGATCTCAAGGAAACTTACAAAAGATTAATTTATATTAATTTCAGTACGATTTGTCAATCTGCGCAGGTATGGGCCTTTAGTGCAACATTTACTTAAAATCGGACGAAAGTATATATAGGAGCTATATGAAAATCTGAACCGATTTGAACAAAACTTCACACAAGTAAGGTTATCTTCACTATATTGTACAAAATTGGGTGCCAATCGGCCAATCTTTGGGTCTTTAGTGCACAATTTTCATAAAATCGGAAAAAATCATAACCGATTTTCACGAAACCTAACACACATCATTCTAAACTTAATTCAGTACGTTATGCGAAATTTCGTTCAAATCGAAAGATATATAGGGACTTTGGGGCAACATCTACATTAAATCGAAAGGTAATATATATGGGAGCTATATATAAATCAGAACCGATTTTCTCGAAAATTAGCACTCATTCAATTCAGTAAACTGTACAAAATTTCGTGCGAATCGGTGTATCATTTACATTAAATCGGACCATAATATATATGGGAGATAAATCTAAATCTGAATCAATTTCATATTTTGTGTGTACCATTTATGGAAAATGGAACGAAAGTATATATGGGAGGTATATCCAAATCTGGACCGATTTTCACGAAACTTAGCACACATCATTCTATACCTAATTCTGTGTGACATACCAAAATTCGTGAAAATCGAAAGATATATAGGGACTTTGGTGCACCATTTACATTAAATCGGGCGAAAATACACATCGGAGCTATATCTAAATCAGAACCGTTTTCCACGGAACTTAGCACACATCATTATAGACCTAATTAAGAACACTTTGCCAAATTTCGTGCAAATCGAAAGATATATAGGGACTTTGGTGCACCATTTACATTAAATCGGAAGAAAATATATATGACAGCTATATCTAAATCTGAACCGATTTTCAGGAAACTAAACACACATTATTCTAGACGCAATGCAGTACGCTATACCAAATTTCGTGCAAATTGAAGGAAATGTAGGGGCTTTGGTACACCATTTGCATAAAATCGGATGAAAATATATATTAGAGCTATATCTAAATCTGTACCGATTTTCACGAAACTTAACACACATCACTCTAGACTTAATTCAATACACTATGCCAAATTTCGTGAAAATCGAAAGATATATATGGACTGTGGTGCACCATTTACATTAAATCGAACGGACATATATAAGGGAGCTATGCTGGTGCCCCATTTACCATAAATCGGACGAAAATATATATGGGAGCTATATCTATATCTCAACCCATGTTTACGAAACTTTATATACATCATTCTGAACCTAATTCAGTATCCTATGCCAAATTCCGTGCTAATTGAAGAAAATATAAGGGCTTTGGTACACCATTTACATAAAATCGGACGAACATATATATGGGAGCTATATCTAAATCTGATTAGATTTTCTCCAATTTCAATAGGTTTCTTCCTTTGACCAAATAAGTGGCGTGTACTAAATTTCATCCAAATCGGATCATAACAACAGACAACAACATTAAGAGAGGGATAGACGGGCGGACGGACATGCATAAATCGACTCAGAAAGTGATTCTATCCATATTCTCAAAAGGAACCACGGGTCTTTCTCATTTCCTTCTGCCTTCCCTTTTGACATATTACCCTGTATCACAGTGTGGTTTAGGGTATAATTATTAATGTTGATCCAAGTTTCAGGGTAGGTACCATATAACCGTATTCTGGGCAGGTTTTCCAACCTAATTGGCTGTAGTTTGGTATTTTGGATTCTCATGAAATAGCACATCTCCTTACCAAAAATTTTGGCTTCTCGTTGCATATCACACCTCCATACTAAAAATTTTAACATTGACCCACGTTTAAGGGTAGTCGCCATAATAAAGTACCCCGCAATATGTGGATTTTAAAAACGGCTTTTTCAATTAAATTGGCTGTATTTTGGGTTCTCATAGCAGTATCACCACATTTCGGCTCTAAAAATGATTAAATTATTAAAAATTATTATTAATATTGACCCAAGTCTGTATCTTGAGAATTTTGCACACGTCTTTCAACCGAATGGGATGTAATATGGTATTTTGTATTCTCATTGGCTGTCAAATCTCACTTCCAAAAATATCGATATTGATCTCCGTTTTATTATACCCATATAACGGAAGCCCCACTATTAAATATTTTAAGAATTTCAATCATATTTTTCTCACGTATTTTTCGGTATGTTCAAGGTCCTATCATAACATGAGTTTTCTCCTAGAAGTCCCCATTAGATATTTTGATTGTAACCCTCTTGGTGGTGGGTATAAAAAGTTCAGTTAACATCACAAAAATTATTATATTTATATAAAAATAAATTAGTAAGGTATCCAATGCATGTACCTATCTAAAATATATATTGACAAGTTGAATAACTTTAGGCCGTGACAAATTTGTACTCTTTTTGTTTTTTTTTTTATATCAATAAATCCAAATAAGCACTCTAATCCTTATAATGCAAGCACAAGAGCCACAACAACAACAATACAAATTAAGTTATTTCTGTGTGCATTTAATTGCAAATAATTATTTAAAATATATTTTTTTGACAGCAAACGATTCCTTTGTTGTTGTTGTTGTCGTTATTTTTTGAGAAAAGACTATGGAAACCGAAACCGGTCTCAAATAATTATCATACCAGGCCAATATTAGAGTAGCCGTTTTGACCACCGTCTGTCTGCAAGTTAACTTTTCGCAAGACAAAATGAAAACGATTTTTTTTTTGGACAACAAAAAATAGACCAACAAAATTGTCAATGCCCTCTTTATGGCATCATTGCGTCTTATAAAAATTATGCAGTCCAACAAAAAAAAAGCAGGAGCATTAGAGAGTGTGAGTGAATGAGTTAACATCTTTTTAGTGCATTTTGTTGTTCCTTTTTTGTGTGTCATTTAAAAATTTGCTTTAATATTTGCTAATTTTTAAAACAAATAAATTATTGTATTTAACACACACACACAACAAATACAATGAAAAAAAAATCCAGTTGTCTGTCTAACACACCACAAAACAATAAACAAATTAGTTTGCAAAAAAAGCGACAAGAAAAGACAAACAGGAGAAAACTGGAAACTGGCAAATTCGACATTTTTTTTGTTATTTATATATTTTTGTGGTTAGTAGAAAGTTACATTTATAAAAACAAATGTCAATTTAGTATAGAAAAAAAATGACTAGAGCAATATTATAATAATTTAAAAAAATTATCTTTGGAAACAGATGTGATCAAAATTTTTAACAATGACCCAACACTTACATAGACTTAAAAAGGACCAAAGTCGGACAGGGTCTTATATATTATACCCTAAATTAAATTATGCTTTTTCGAATTATATTGAATTCTAGTCGGCAGCCCTGGTAAAATTTCGTGTCAATTGAAAAAAAAAACAATTTATACATATGTATATGGAGCTATATCGAAATTAAAATGTGGTGTTAATCGGATAATATTTGTGTCTTTGGCGCAGAACATATATATTGTAGATATATCTAAATCTGAGCCGATTTTAAGAAAACTCAATACTCACTATTCTAGCTTCATGTCGATAGTCTATGCACATTTTCGTGTCGACTGTACAGACATATGTATGTATATTTTTTGTAACCCATTTAAATCATAAATCGCACAAAATTATTTATGAAAGCTATATCTAAACCTAAATCGATTTCAAAAAACACCAAAATCCTTATTCTAGCCGCAGGATGGTAACACATGTCTGATTTTGTTTCAATCGAACAAATGTGTGGAATCATTGGCGCCTCATTTTGAAATCGAACGAAAATAGACATGAGACATACATATATACAAATTGGAACCGATTCAAAGAAATTATGACAAACATAATTCTAGACTCAAATCACTACGATATGTAAAAATCGAAGCCATATGTAAAATTGAATGTATTTATACTCTTCACCACACTGTGGTACAGGGTATTATGTCTTTGTGCATATGTTTGTAACAGGCAAAAGGAAACGAGATATGTGCCTTTTGAAAATATGCATAGAATCACTTTCTGAGTCGATTTACGCATGTCTGTCTGTCCGTCCGTCCGTCTTTCCATGTTAAATTGTAAACAAAGTACAGGTCGCATTTATGATCCGAATTGGATGAAATTTGGCATAGGTCACTTATTCGGCCCAAGGACGAACCCTATTGAAATTGGGAAAAATTGGTTCAGATTTAGATATAGCTCCCATATATATATTTAACCGATTTATCCAGATTTAGATATAGCTCCCATATATAGTTTCGTCCGATTTCATGTAAATGGTGCACCAAAGTCCCTATATATCCTTCGATTTGCACGATATTTGGCATAACGTGCTGAATTGAATCTAGAATGATGTCTGCCAAGTTTCGTGAAAATCGGTCAAGATTTAGATATAGCTCCCATATATAGTTTCGTACGATTTAAGGTAAATGATGCACCAAAGCCCCTAAATATCTTTCTATTTGAACGAAATTTCGCACAGTGTATTGAATTAGGCCTACAATGATGTGTGCTAAGTTTCGTGAAAATCGGTTCAGATTAAGATATAGCTTTTATATATAGTTTCGTCCGATTTTATGTAAATGTGCACCAAAGTCTATATATATCTTTTGATTTACACGAAATTTTGCATAGTATACTGAATTGAGTCTTGAATGACGTGTGTTAAGTTTCGAGTAAATCGGTTCAGATTTAAATATAGCTCTATATATAGTTTTGTCCGATTTTATGTAAATGGTTCACTAAAGTCAATATATATCTTTCGGTTTGCACGAAATTTGGCACAGCGTTATGAATTAGGTGGTTTATGTTTCCTGAAATCGTTGAAATCGGTTCAGATTTAGATATAGCTTCTATTTAGTATAGGTTGCAGAATGACATGTTTATGGATCCAATTTCATTTTACATTAAAAATGTGACGTCTGTTAGGATTCATCTGTTGAATATACCCAAAGTGGTGAATAGTCTGCCCCGTCCGACTTTACTACTTTTCTTACTGGTTTTATATTAAATTCGGGTTTCCGTTTTGTACGTTTGGATAACAAATTTCTCCACGAAAAATTATAAATATATGTTCACTTTTTCTAGTAGCCCCCATATAATGCATTTATTATGGGAATTGGACGAAATGTGGCACAGCTCATTTATTTGGCTCAAGGATGAACTCCATTGAAATTGGGAAAAATCGGTTCCGACTTCGATATAGTTCTCATATATATTTTCGTCCAATTTAATGTAAATGGTGTACAAAAATCCCTATATACCGTTCGATTTTTTACGAAATTTGGCATAGCGTAATGAATTAGGTCTAGAATGATGTGTGTTAAGTTTTCTAAAAATCGGTTCAGATTTAGATATGACTCCCATATATATTTTCGTCCGATTTAAGGTAAATGGTGCACCAAAGTCCCTATATACCATTCGATTTGCACGAAATTTGGCATTGCGTACTAAATTAAGTCTAGAATGACGTGTGTTAAGTTTCCTGAAAATAGGTTCAGATTTAGATATGGCTCCCATACATATTTTCGTAAGGTAAACGGTGTACCAAAGTCCCATATATCTTTCGATTTGCACGAAATTTGGCATAGCAGGCTGAATAAAGTCTAGAATGATGTGTGTTAAGTTTCGTGATAATCGGTTCCGAGTTAGATATAGCTCCCATGTATATTTTTGTCCGAATTATTGTAAATGGTGCACCAAAGTCCATCAGATTTAGTTATAGCTCCTATATATATTTTCTTCCGATTTTATGTAAATTGTGCACTAAAGACCCAAAGTTTGTCCGATTGCCACACAATTTTGTACAATAAACTGTGAAGGGTATCATATAGTCGGCCCCGACAGACTTGACTACTTTCCTTACTGGTTTTATTTAATATTCCCTGTGCAGTTAAATGCAAATCTTCAAAAAAATTTACCATGGCATAACTCACCATTTATTAAGCTGGTTAACAATGGTATTTTAATTGTTAATCTCATGGTGTAGGGTACAAAAAGTTCGGTCCGAACGATCCTAAATGCGTTTTTACTTGTTTTTCATTATTAACGGCATAACTTCCTTCTGATTATGAAATAAAATTCCGATCATTTCTCTCAAAAAATTGTTTTCGTTGAATAACAGACTAATATCCAATGCCTCACTCTCATCCGATGTCTGATTAACTATATAAAATCCAATATGAAAGCAAATTCTTGCCCCCATTGGCAACAACCCTAATTGACAGAACATATTATGGCGTACATCTTTAAAATTAAAAAGCGACTTTCAATTCCATAGCCAATCTATGTTCTCTGTCCGATACATATGTTTGTATGTACATTGTACATACATATAAAAATATGCCTCTACATGTTGTTTTCTTAATTAAAACCTTACAGCGCGGAATACAATGGCGTTTCCCTTCATTTCAATGGAGCTTAAGTAGGCGTACCCCGAAATGAACACAAGACAAAAAAAGTTAATACAAACAATAACATACATTCAAAAACAATTATAAATTATAGTATATACAAATAAACAATAACAAATAAATAAAAACAACAAACACAGTTATTTAATAATCGATATAATTGACAATTGCAAAGCAATTCAATGCGATTGGGCAAAAAACAAAACAAAACAAAAACAATAAAAGTAAAATAAAAAAAATAATATATCTCACCTGTCCCGTTGCCGCTTCCAAAATCACATAGACCAGCAATATGATTTCTTTTTCATCGGAACCCAAACCGGGTCCATTTTGTCCACAGGTTGCCACATAGAATGACACAACATGTTCGGGACCTTGCATTGTGTTGGGTTGTGTTGGGTATCAAACCGTTTGAGTTGATATATTGGTGTAGAAGAAAAAAATAATTTTCTTCCTTTATATTTTTTATAAAAATATACTAACTAAAATTTAAGTAGATTTTTGTGTGTGCGTAGTTAGGTAGTGTTAGGGTGTTTTTCCTTATGCGGCCAAAACGTTGTTGTTGTAGAGGACATTAACGTCAAAGCTATCACTTGTAGTTAAATGATGTTTTTGTTGATGTTGTTGTATTTTCCAATAATTATTACAAATCATTTGGACTATGTTTTTGTCGTTGTGATTTTATTTTAGTTTCTGTTTGTTTGTACTAAAAGTACCAATTATTGATTTGGTACATTGTTGAAGGTTGTCATTATCTGAAAAGAAAGGAAAAAAACGAAACAAAAATAAATAAATGAATTGACTTAAAAAATTAAATTATTAAATAAAAAATATATATTATAATAAATAAAGTAAATAAAAATATAATTTTACCGAAATTAACAATATAAGAAATAAATTATGAAGTCAAGAAATTATAGTATCATATCGAGATTAATATTGGGCGTAGTCCTTGTTTGAAGCTGTCCTGAAAACGCAACAAATAATTAACGAAACTAACACAAGGACAGTTAATATGACTATGCTTTGTTAAAGCCCTATGCCCCCAAAAGGACTAAAAAGAAAATGGCACCACTATATCGAGGAAAATTATAACAAAAATAAGAATGACAGGAGATATTACGCTATTTATTAAGCAAGGATCCAAACCGCTGCAGAAAATTCAAGGCGTTGTTTCTAGGCAACGATAGATGGCAGCCCTATAACCTAGGGCTAGGCTAGAACAGATCAATAAGCTGGAATAAAACAATAAAAACAACGAAAATAACACAAGAGTTCTGTTCCAGAACCTAAAAGAATCTACTCATATTACATATTTTCCAACTTTTTACTCGAAACCCGTTCCTCAACCCACAAAACTGGTAAAACATTGACTCAAATTTAAGAGAGCACAAAACAAAATGACGTTCTCTTTGAAAACTTTTTACTCGAGAAATTTGGTAGAGTAAAATGGTGCCTACTTCTGATTGGCTGTTATGTTGATTATGAAGTATTGCCATTTAATTTTGGCATATTTACTAGATTTGCGTTCCCGAACTTTTCAAATTATTTTGTACTCTGAGAGCAATTTTGAAATGTTTCCCTTTTACTAGATTTACTATTAAAAAAGTACTGGAACAGACCAAAGGACTAATTACCAATCTCGGCATCAACATCAACAAATGGGGATAACACAAAATATGAATGAAAGGATATAGCGCCATCACGAGGAAAATGGAACCACTAAATAAGCAAGGATCAAAACTGCAGCACAAAATACAAGAGGATGTTGTTTCTAAGCAACGATAGATGGCAGCTCTATAGCCTAGGGAAAGCCACAGCAGATCAATCATCTCAATAGCTAGAATTTAAACAATTAGCGAAGCCAATACAAGGACAGTTAAGATGGACAGGCTTTGTAAAACAATATGCTCCCAAGAGAAGAAAAAGCCCCCTGATATTCGAATGGATAGGCTTCTTAACAATAACTCTTGAGTTTTCCAAGCCCCAGATGCGGTAACTTCGCTTGCTGACGTAGCCACCATGGTTGAAATTTGCTTCATCAGTCAAAATGATTCTCCCATGGACCTCCAGATAATTTTCATAATTTCAAAGACTCAATCAGCAATGGCACTACGTTATTGACCATCGGCCGGGTAGAGTTTTTGTATTAACTGAAAATTATAAGCCTTCACAATGTTTCCCCTCCGAATTTCATTAAGCATGGTTTTTGATTCAGAGCAGAATTCATCTTTCACAGTACCATCATCGTATTCCGTGCGCTATGATGACTTTTCTTACATTGCTCTTGAATCGAGTATCACACGGCCAGATATTGATTTCCATGTCTCCAACGACTTTTGAGCGCACTTCGACAGTACGATTCCAACTCCGCTTTCACCGTATTTTTTTCCACTGTATAGTACATATTTGTCATTTTCTGTTGGAAGTTCATCGCTATTATTCAATCTCATTTCGGTTATGCCTAAGACTTCGATCTTATTTGGTTTTTTTCAAACCTCGATGCTTCACGAAGAATTCGTAAATGCCATTGCGCAATGGGCGTCCTATTTTGTGTGCCGAAGATCATTGCCATAAAATCCTGTAGTTGTTTCCTTCGCTTTGCTTCAGTTTTATTAATCGTTTTTGAATTCCAACTAAGAAGATGATTAGTTTACTGTAGCTTGTCTTAGGCGATTGGGCTGCCATCTATCGTGCCTGAGGGTAAAGGCTCCTTAAATGCTTTGCAGTGGTTGGGGACCTTGCTTATTTAGATGTTTTTTAAGTGTTGCCATTTTTCACGACGAATATTTCAATGTGTTACAAACGGAATGACTTCGAACTACCATTATCCCGAAAATAACTTCAAATTGTGGAAATAATTATAATTTCGACTGTATTCACATAACTCTTATTTGTGACATTCAAAACTACATCATGATCCAGAAATGCGCGTCCTATTTCGTCATTGTCATGAAATCCTGTTGTTGTTTATATTGCTTTGCTTCAGTCTTGTTAATGGTTTTTGAACTCAAACTATGTAGATGATTAGTTTAATGTCGCCTGTCTTAGGCAATTTGGGCTGCCATCTATCGTTGTCTAAGCCCAACGACTCCTTAAAATATGTGCAGTGGTTGGAGTCCTTGCTAATTTAGAAGTTATTTTAAGTACTGCCATTTCCCTCGACGAATATTTGAATGTGTTGCAAACAGAATGACCTCACGTCTAACTTCCATCCCGGAAACAACTTCGCCTTGTGGAATTTATTATAATTACAATTTATAGAAGTTCGACTGTATTCACAAGCACTTATTTACAACTTTCAATATCACATCATGATTCAGAGATATTAAAGAAATTCAAACATGAATTTTTTCCTCGAAAAAATAAACAAAAACATTCATTGATGACAAATCCTTTCAAATTAACAAACTACATATTTACTCCATAATAAATTCTGAAGTTTATTATATTTAATAAAGGTGAACAATGCTTAGCCTGTATCAGAAAAGAAAAAAAATATTGTGTATCTTCTGTTCTGAAAACAACCACACAATATTTTTTTTGGGAATAAATTATGATTTGCTACATAACCTAATATCGCTGTTAATGTAGCTTAACAGCGATATTAGGTTAGAGACAGAAGTTTCATTAAAATTTATACAAGGTCAGATATTGTGAAGCCAGAATTTAGCTATACACCTTTTTGAAAAACTTAATACGAGTAAATACATTTTAATTAAAACTTATCGAATCGATCTCCAAATATAAGTACAGTCGAAATCGCTTATAACGACGGGCAAGTGACCGGAGAAATTTGAGGCTGTAAGAAGTCGTAGTAGTTGTAAGCGATATCAAAATAAAGGGCAGAACTTTCGGGATATAGCGGTAACCTTCGTTATAACCGATATGTCGTTACAAACAATTTCGATTGTATTACAACATTACGATTCCTAAAATAATTACTAAAAATGTAAAAATTTTAGGTGACCCATTAAAGTGAAGACACACCGCAGGTCAAGGGAAATGTTACATTTAACTACACACATAGTTATCAGACAATTGCCCATGTATTATTTCAATATTTATATGTATGAACGACAATACACCTTGTAATTTGCATTAGAGCCTTATACCGGTTATCATTAAAAAATGTACTGAACAAAAACAAAAATCTAAATAAAAAACATTTAATAACATCTTTAAGTGGCCAGTCCGCGCTAAAATAAATGCAAAATAAGCTTTGTTTAATTCTCTAAAGTTTTTTATACGATGTTTTTGTTATTATTTCTACATGATATAATAATTCTGTGGTGGCAGGCCAGCCAACCAGCCACTGGTATGCGTATTTACACTGACGTCTCATTGACGTTGCTCGATGGGCTGCGTTCAATGGTCATGGGTCAAGTTTAGAGGTGTTTGGGTTAATCGAGCAAAGCCGAGCCAAAGCAACAACAACCAAGTTTATGGAAATAATAGCGACTAGATTTTGAAATAAATATGTGTATGACGGTGTAGGGGATTTTTTATTACCTCTGAATGCCAATTTAGGTGACTGCAGAACAATACGGAGAAAAAAACCAGCAAAACAATTGATGGAAATTACTTAAGTAACTGAGAGATTAAAATTGTTTGCGGAGATTGAGAGAGGTTCCATGAAAATACTATACCAACAAATTATAGTCTAAATGACACAGATACACAGATATGGCGCCTTTTGGCAGAGGCTGTAATTAAAGCACCTTGCCAAACATCATCATTATTATCGCTATCGACAACATCGTCACCAGTACAAATTGGCGTTGATGGTAATTTTCGATTGGCAGATAGATGGCGACATATTCAAAGTAAGGGAAATATTTTCATGTATATGTGTGTGGTATGAAAATTATGGGGAATGGTTCACATTGAAAGTCAAAACCACGAGTGAACAAGCCATCAGCAACACTAAATGTTACAAAAGTTGTTAGAATTAGAATTGTGGCCTGCAGATCGATAGTCGCTTGCACCCCTAAACATTACTCAATCACCTATAGGTGTCATCCTTTGCTAAATTCGAAATTCAGCAAAAATTCGTTATAATCATAATTATAACCATACACATCCATATCGATTCAACTAGACGATATAAGATGATTCTTAATGTGGATCTAGGACCAATACTACAATAAGCAAGGACTTCAACCACTGCACAAAATTCAGGGAGGTGTTGTTTCTATGCAACGATAGATGGCAGTCCCATCACCAAGAACAGGCTACTGTGGACCAATCATCTACCTAGGACTAACCGAGTAAGATGACGCTGATTTGTGGAAGCTCTATGCTCCCCAGAAGAATAACAAGGGGAAATCCATTTACATGTTTTCCATGGAGTGTAATTTTAATTTTTGGTAGATCATAAACCAATTTTGAGCTATCTTTGTAACAACATTCCCCAGATGTAATTTGTTCTCTGATTGGGTATTATTACCAATGGTCTCTTCAATCGTTACAATAGCCTCTTCTCGGAATAGTCATTACGGACTATGTTCAACATGTAAACCTATAATATATAAACTTTCAGCCAACGCATAAACAAGGCTAGTGTCGTTTGGAGGATATTTTTTTGAAACGATCGCAGTGCTTCGTATGGCGTTTAAAACTTTGTCACGAGTGAAGCCATTGATCTATTGGTGCTGCGGCTGCGTGAGTCTTCGAAGACGAGCGAAATCCATCCAAATTATTTCGAGGGAGAATCACTTGAATTTGCATTTGTCTTTCCTTCATCGGCAAAAGTGGACATTTGGCTACAAATGGTCATTTGAGCGAATGGTCATTTGACCATAATCAAATTCCGATTTCGTCAACAATTTTAAAGAATTTGTTTTTTTAAAATAAAATAAGCCCCATATATATGATTAAATGTTTCAATTCTGAGTGGTACACCACCATTTGTTTGACTGAAAATTTCGGAAAAATTATAAAACGAACCAGAGAGCCCTCACACATCGACTCAAATCAGCGACTCTTAGAAATTAATTTGTCAGCCCTGAATTGAGACCCAATAACTCCTTTTTATTGCCCTGTGACTTATTTGTATTCCTACATATCAAGAAAAAATACGTGGTCAGGGTTTTTGTCGCTAGAAAATGTCATTGAAGGATTCAAAACCCATGTTATGAATATGTCTGCTGAACAGGTTTATAAATCATGGTGGAGAATACTTTAAAAGGCAATTACGACGTCCAGTATATGAAATATGCTGATTTTTTTGTATGTTATTTTGATTAGCGGAGGTATCACTGCCTACTTTAAAGTTTGACCCTTTGTGAGGGATGTATCAGACACATCACATTTATAGTCTGACAAAGTCAAAGTCTCAAAAATTAACCAATAACCAATGTTCATAGAAATATTATGTAATGGTATGGTATTTAAAAACATATTTTTTCGAATCTGATACGTTTTCCAACAAAATCTAATAAGGAATTTACATATATTGACAAATTTTCTGCGATCTTCAAATGACTGGGTTATTTCGAGCGTTGAACATACCCTATACTATGGAAAAAATAGTATGATAGTATTTTATCCTCCAAGAATCAAAAAGTCTAAACGAAAATTTACGAATTCCGATTTATAGACTCAGAAAAAAACATGATACGGTTTTATGTCTAATTTTGAACATGTATTGAAAAGCTTTCAGCGAGGAGGTTTTCACTTTAGATCATTGAATATACCCAAAGAGCACTAAACATATCCAAAGAGCATTGAACATACCTTCGGGCATTAAACATACCCAAAGCTATGAAAAAATTTATATTATCCTCTAAGAATCCAAAATGTTGAACAAATGTTAAACTATAGCCATAAGAATTGGGAAAATGCGGACGGACAATACGGGACCAAGTCAAAAGGAAAATGTATGGGAGAATTGTGAGACTTTCAGAAGACCTTGTAGTGAATTATATTATTAAGTTTTGGGATTTTGGCATTAATCCTTTATAAGAAATGCTGATAAAACCTTGGGTATAAAGCGGAACCATTACATGGGGTATACTTTTAAAAATTGAGTTTATCTATTTTATTGTCAATATCGAAGAATGGAATTGACAATTGAAACCCATTAGGTTAACTAAATCCTGTACAATGTAAACGTACTATGTCTGGAATTGTAGCTATTTGCCTTTTTTTTTTTTTTTTTTTTTTTTTGAGAAAAAAAATATAACCGTTTTTCTACATTTTTGAACCAGATATTCAAATAATAATAAACCCGATAATAGTCCGATTCAATAAATGTAGCACGATTATTTACGCATTGTTATCAACATACGACCTTCGTAAAACCACATAGCCCAATAGGCCTGAGAATCTGCTTAATCATTGGCAAAGCGCGTAAAAAATGGTGGGTGTGTGGGTTCTCCCCGTGTTTGCATCTCATTGCAAAATTTCGATCATTAAGCTCAACTCGCAAGTGGTAAACTGACTGAAGATTTTAATTTTATCACTCATATTTTATTATTTTCCCCAACCTCATCGCCCTCACCTCGTTTTGTTTTTAATGTAGTACATCAAGATATCTTTATTATGATTTCACTTGTGTGTGTGTTGTTGTTGCTGCTACCGATCTGCGCATGTTTTCATCATCATTAAAATGTTGATGTTATTGTTTCATATTAAAACCAGTAAGGAAAGTAGTAAAGTCGGACGGGGCCGACTATATGATACCCTTCACCACTATGGGTATATTACACAGGACTATTAGCATGAAATTGGATGAAATAAAATATGTGATATTTATCTAAATGCGAATCTACCTAGATCTATCCATAAAGTATGTAAATCGACATCAAACAAATATAAATAGGTCATCCGTAGGGCTATGTCTGTACTTCTAGAAAACGCAACTATATAATTTTATGCCCAATTTTGTACGATGTGCAAACTTTGATGTCAATCTGTCTAACATGAGGAGTTTGATGCCAAATTACACTTGAAATCGGGCGAAAATATATATGGTGCGTCAATTACTTAAAATCAATCTATAATAAAAGGGGCTATATCTATCTAAATCTGGACCGATTTTCACGAAACTTGGCAGACATCATTCTAGACCTAAATGATCAGGCTGTACCAAATTTCGTGCAAATCGAAAGATATATAGGGACTTTGGTGCAACATTTACATGAAATCGGACGAAACTATATATGGGAGCCATATCTAAATCTGGACCGATTTTCTCGAAAGTTGGCAGACATCATTCTAGGCTCAATTCAGTACGTTATGCCAAATTCCGTGCAAATCGAAAGATATATAGGGACTTTGGGGCACCATTTACATGAAATCGGACGAAACTATATATGGGAGCTATATCTAAATCTGGACTGATTTTCTCGAAACTTGGTACACATCATTCTGGACCTAATTCAGTACGTTATGCCAAATTTCGTGAAAATCAAAAGATATATATGGACTTTGGGGCACCATTTACATGAAATCGGACGAAATTATATATGGGAGCTATATCTAAATCTGGACCGATTTTGACGAAACTTGGCAGACATCATTCTAGGCTCAATTCAGTACGTTATGCCAAATTTTGTGCAAATCGAAAGATATATAGGGACTTTGGGGCACCATTTACATGAAATCGGTCGAAACTATATATGGGAGCTATATCTAAATCTGGACCGATTTTCTCGAAACTTGGCAGACATCACTCTAGGCTTAATTCAGTACATTATGCCAAATTTCGTGCAAATCGAAAGATATATAGGGACTTTGGGGCACCATTTACATGAAATCGGACGAAACTATATATGGGAGCTATATCTAAATCTGGACCGATTTTCTCGAAACTTGGCAGACATCACTCTAGGCTTAATTCAGTACGTTATGCCAAATTTCGTGCAAATCAAAATATATATAGGGACTTTGGGGCACCATTTACATGAAATCGGACGAAACTATATATGGGAGCTATATCTAAATCTGGACCGATTTTTACGAAACTTGGCAGACATCATTCTAGACTTAAATGATTAGGCTGCACCAAATTTCGTGCAAATCGAAAGATATATAGGGACCGTTTACATTAAATCGGTTAAATATATATATGGGAGCTATATCTAAATCTGAACCGATTTTTCCCAATTTCAATAGGGTTCGTCCTTGGGCCGAATAAGTGACCTATGCCAAATTTCATCCAATTCGGATCATAAATGCGACCTGTACTTTGTTTACAATTTAACATGGACAGACAGACGGACAGACGGACAGACGGACAGACGGACGGACGGACGGACGGACATGCATAAATCGACTTAGAAAGTGATTCTATGTATATTCTCAAAAGGAACCATGGGTCTATCTCGATTATTTTTGCCTGTTACAAACATATGCACAAAGACATAATACCCTGTACCACAGTGTGGTGAAGGGTATAAAAAATCATTAATGGACATTAAACAAAAAAACTACCAACTGTTATTGTTTTTCATTACTTATGACATAGGGAAAATAAAATAAATATAAAATAATAAAAAACAACAACAGCAACAACAATAACAATGGAAAAACAAAAAGGAAACTTTAACACAGGGCTGTCCACACTAATACATTCAAGTTTTGTGATTGTATATGTTTCAAATACAATATTTTCAAAAGTTCTGTTTCTATGTCATATACTGGGAGAAATTTTGTTAAAATATTATTTTCAAATTTTAAGGAAGAACAAATTTAATATTTAATGCAAATATGGATGTTGATGATACATTTTCTCATATAAAGATATATTTGTTTCTGTTTTGCCCTTCCGGCATAATATTGCGCACATATTTCGACCTGTTCCGAACTAATGTTTGCCAGAAATATCCCAATTTTTTCGGTTAGTGTATAAAAACGAAAAGGAATGAATGACAATTTTGAAAATAATTTTTATTTTCAAAATTTTCTCTTTTATAATTGTATGTGTGAGCAATTTGACACACACCGACAGCCCATGGGACCTATTTTGGGCACAGCTGCTTTAACAAGACTTTCATAATATTGTGTTACTGTTTCGGGGGGTTTTCAAGAAATCTTTAAAATTAAAAAAAATCAAGTAACAAGCATTGTAATTAAGTTGCAACATGTACATGAAACTGAGGCTAGTGGCGGCCAAATATGATGCCACACACATAGTATGATGTGTGTAAGAGTGTGTGTGTGGTATGAAATGTTTCCGGATGTTACCGTTCAATGGTCAGCGGTCAAGTGTTAAGCAGAGGCAGAGGGTATCATAAAACACTTCTAACCCCGGAAAACCAAATCACTTTAGTTTTTTATTTTATTTATTTTTATGTGTTTGTGTGTGTTTTTTAATGTTGTCTGCACTTTATTTGACATTTTCTTGAACTGACATTTTTCTTAACATGTTTTTGGGGCCTACATATAGGACATTAAAATTTATTTTCAACTAAAATATATAACACAGGGGGATGGAGTAAAATGAATTCAATTTTTATTCCAAAATTACATTAGTCAATTTTACCTGGAGCTATTTTCAGTTTGGGCCCAAGAGCCGTGAATGGCTGTTTTTCCCTCAACTCTTGCATCTACAAACTTCAGAATTAAGGCATTTAAATTTGCCAAAGTAAATCCGGACTTTAGATTTATATCATTAGAGTAGGTATGGAAATTTTTTTGTATAAAATTTGTTTTTGTTTTTGTAAATTTTTTAGTTACTTTTTTAGTTACCAATGTTTTTTCATTCCATTTCTTTCCTTTAGAAACTATATTTTTTATGACAATATGTGTTGTCTTATGATTTAATTTTATTTCATAAGTTAATTTTGCATATTATTTGTTTTTTAATTTTTTATAGAATATCACAATGACTTGGCAATTTATGGTTATTTCAACATTTTTTTTATTAGCCATTGTTGAATTGTTTGTATTAACATGATCAGCCTTTTGATAGATGTCTATCGGACGGCTTAATACAGTTTGCTGGGTTTTCGCACGTATTTATTTATATAAACAACAAACACAAACATGATTTATAAACTACTATTTCAGTATTCAGTACGATAGAACTTGAATTGTATTTGAATTGTCATCATTATTGGGAATTTTTATTTTTAATAAATTTAATTTTCTTTGAAAAGGGAGAGTCTTTTTCCATACGGTCAATATGGAACATGTTAAAGTAAAAAAATGAATTGAAAGCTATATTATTGAGTCTAAAAGTTGTACATAGACACACTTCACATTATGTTGAAGGGAACGTCTGTATGTACATTTTCCTGAGGAGAAGTATTTTTTATTTATTTATTTTTTTTTTTTTTTGTCAAGAAGCTGGAATGCCAATTTACTGCAATTGGTTGGGGAAATTCATTCAAAATGAGCTGGGCCTTTATATGGGGTAATTCCTTTTTCTGCTCTGATATATGCAGGTCTCAAAAAACCCCCGAAACCCAATTCCCAAAATTTAACCTGACATTTATTTGAGGGCTATGTTGGTCTACAAAAACCCGGAATACCAAGTTAGGGCCACATTGGGAAAATGAGTCTAAAATCCTCAAAATACCGAAAATTCGGTATGATCTTTATATGATGGATATGTCTCCAAAATACCGAACATAGACATGTATTGATAATTTCAGCCTCCAAAAAACCGGTATGACAGATCACAGCCCATTTCGAAAAAATGTCCAAAGCATAGCTAGAATGGCGCTTGTATAAAATCCGTAAGGATCAGGAAATCGATGTCGATCAAGAAACTCCAAGGTCCTTGAACTACAGAAAAATAATCCGAAATTCTATCAAGTAATAAATTTCACTTATGAGACCCACTTTCCACCACGGTGGCTACGCACCTGGTGCTCAGAATGTTCAAGATGTATTGTTGAGAAGCCTCTATACACCCTCATCATGTGGTTGTTTGCTGTGGGTTATGGTTCGGTGTGGTTATTAGACTTTACTTTTGCGAAAATGAGGTTGGTCATCAACAGCGTCGTATCTTTGAAATGTCGAAATATCATCTGAAGTCCAATCAAGTAGCCATTTTCACTAATGAGGCTCACTTCCCAACTCGGTGGCTACAGCGAAATTGTAGCATCTGGACATTTGAAAAATCAAATAGTTATTGTTGTGAAGCCTCTTCGTCATCAAAGTGTGGCTGTTTGATGAGCACTTTTGGGTTTAATATTCCCTGACAAATATAATTCATGAAAAATCTCCGAAAATCAATCGAACATATCATCCTGACTGATGAGGCCCATTCCGATCTCAGTGGCTTAAAAACAATTTGAGGCTCGGAAAACCAAAGAGTTATTTTTGAGAAGTCCATTCATCTTCTCCCGGATTTTATGTCGAATCTAGTAGGGTTGTCATTCCCGAACTATGTAGACAGGTTGACCGATCTTTGGATAGGGGCGGAGTGTTGTACTGCAGTCAATTTCGATATGCTTTCACATCTGCAGAGGATATAGTATATGATTAACATTCCCGAAGTAGCAGATTTATTGGACAATTACATAGGCTTGTAGAACCATCGTTGCTTGGGTTTGGAGGGCTGTATGACAATCTACATCAAAATACGTTGGCTCACACTTCTGCTTCCCATCCATGTTCAATGTTGGGGAACCCAAAAATTATTATTATAATGAGCAGAGGTTGTAGTCTGTGGGCAACCATTCCCGAACTAGCAGGCTTGTGGGAAATCGTTGGGTGTGGTGCATTGGGGTATGGTGGATTGTCAATGTTGATAGACGTTAGCTGTCACGTATGCTTTTATTTCCATCCAATGACTGTTTCATTATAGGGAGTATGCAGCTATTATTCGGCTATGAAGCGGAGGACAGAAGCTCTAGTCGATGGGAAGATCAGTCCAGAACTGTTTGGAGTTATTTTATGAACACGACCAAACACCTTCGGTAGCACGGGGTTCAGTGGCCACTAGGTTCGATGATATTGTCTGGCAGATGGGTATTGGCACCTGGTATAACATAATTCTGACTTGGATTTTTTCTCAAATCGCAGGTAGAGTTTCGACCTGGTGTGGAGTTGAATTGAAACCGGATACCTGGCCCATAGAAAGGCAATTGGACCTGAAGGTACGTAACCACTTACCGCAGCATCAATTCAAAAAGTTCAAAAAATGTTAAATTCGGGAAGCTATCAAGGACATGGTGCAGCCACATTGTGATTTGGTTATACACAATATAATTCGCAGGATATATTACCAAAACTTTCATATTAAGATTTTCGGTATTGCCTAAAAGTATCAATTGTCATCCTCTCCAAAAACCTTTTCCACTTTTCGACGAGGTTTAAACAATTTACTCCCTTATAAAGATTGAATGTTTTGTAATATTTTCTTATAAAATGGTTTCTTTTAAATTCAAGAAAGTTCTTTATAAAAATGTATTTTTTTCCTATATATTACATATTAAAAATCATTTTTAATCAAATTAAAATCAAATTATATATCTACTTTAATATAACATATTAAAAAAGCTATTCTTGAAGGCACCTCAACTGGACACTAATACCCATAATACTCCAGACTACAATTATACATATTAAAATTTAAAAAAAAATCTGATAATTTACTACGACCTCTCTGTCAGAAAGGTTCAATGTAACTACTACTAATTTTATCATTAATAAAATTGATTATTAATAATAATAATAAATAATGGATTTTTATACAAGTTGTTGATATGAAGTTTGATAGAAAACCTTTTTATTCATTTCACATTTTTCTTGATCTTCAGAAAACCAACAACAACAAGAATTTTTGAATGAGAATGCAGTAGCTGCAAATCATCAAGTGTTTAAATGATAATAATAAAAAATATTTGTTGCTAATAAAAATGTTGCAATAGTTTAGCTACTGGAAATTTATGCTATTCATTACACTGGGGAACAAAACAAAATAAAACCACAATATAAAACATCAAGAGCGGAAATTGATATATAAAAAATATGCTTTCTCTCACATCAATTTTTTGATCTTTCATTTTAAATAAAAAAAAACTTGTTACCCTGTGTAATAATAGTTAGTTAATATTCTTCTCCATAAATTGCATGTCTAGAATATTTTTATGATGCAAATAGTGAAGGGCAAATTGAACTATGCCATCTTGCCATTTAATTCTGATTCTCTATTTTTCCGCATATATTTTCAGATACCAATCTCATTTAAGAGTTAGATACAACAATTTATTTTTAATGAATCATATTTGAGTTGTTGTTGCACTATCTACTATGTATAAAGGAAAATCCCAAAACGAAAGCAAAACTTGAAATCCTTGTTTAGGAAAAAATTAATATGACGATACGAGACAATAATATTCGTCATATGAGTATATGAATTTATAAAAAAAAATTACGTAAATTTAATTATTATATTTGATTTCAACTCGAAGTGGTTGGAAAAGAGATGTAATCTACTGAGAGAAGTAGGGTTTGAATTGAAGACAATTTTTATTTATTGTCGGGATTTAAACTTCGGCATAGAAACTGCAACTATAGGTATTTAATTCAAATTGATTGACAGGGGATCTCCTGTTGTCATCCTATACTTGAAATCGATAATCTTAAAATTTCTTTTAAAAAATCCCCACCATATAAATTGTCATCAAAATACTGCATTTTTTTGTTCAAATTGGACCAGGAACTAAATTAAAATATTAAACAATAAAATATATTTAATAAAAATTTTCGCTTTTAAGTTAATTTTATTTTAGCACCACTTAACCGTTTGACTCATTGTCATATTATTACGCATTAAAATATATTTTAAATTTCCTACACACTTGTAACATTATAGAGAATCTGAGTTCAAAAACCTTGTAAAAATCCATAATGCAAAATTAAAAAAATACATCAATAAAAGAGAGATTACCCATCTAACAGGTGTTGATGAGTCTAGGCTATAATTATAAAAATAACCATTCAACCTGTCTTATTATTGGCGGAGACATTTTGCAGAATGATATTAAAAACAAAACAAGACAACAAAATAAATTTTCAAAAGCTTCAAAATTGCATCAATCATCACGTCAACAGTGAGGAGGAGAAGGATATAGGTGACAGGGGGAATATTTTTTAAATTCTTTTGGTATTTTATAAGTATTCCCTTTATTCTTCTATAAGAAGCCCTTTGTTAATATATACGGAACTATGTTGGTCTTCTATGAGTAGCACTGTAGGACTTCTATGAGTACCTGTTTTGGTATTCTATATAAAATTTATTTTCTCAATGAAGACATCGTAGTTCTCTATTAGAACACAACTTTGCTTTCCAAAAGAATGTCACTTTGGTCTACTACAGGTATTATTTTTAGGTATTATTTTAGTATCTAAATTCAATATTAAATTTTGGACACAAATTATTTCAAAATGTAATAAAACGGAAATTTATTCCGTTAATAAAGAAAAACCAGTAAGGAAAGTAGTAAAGTCGAACGGGGCCGACTATATGATACCCTTCACCACTTTGGGTATATTCAACAGATGGGCTCCTAACAGACGTCGCATTTTTGAAGGACCATTAACATGAAATTAAATATGTGATTCTGCAACCTATACTAAATTTTAGTCAGATATAGAGTTGCTTCTTACAATGGGACAAAATTATGTAAATAAATTTAAAGCAAAATTTCGAAATCAAAACCGATTTCATCGAAACTTGTCACATGATAGGTTACACTTATTTCAGTATGTTTTTTGCATTCAACCACATTTTGAACTCTTCATTTACTTATAAATCCAAATTTCGTACAAATCGAAGGATATATAGGGACTTTGGTGCACTATTTACATATAATCGGACGAAAATATATATGGGAGCTATATCTAAATCTGAACCGATTTTTCCCAATTTCAATAGGGTTCGTCCTTGGGCCAAATAAGTGAACTGTGCAAAAATTCATCCAAATCGGATCACAAATGCGACCTGTACTTTGTTAACAAAAATACATGGACGGACGGATGGACGGACGGACATGCATAAATCGACTTAAAACGTGATTCTATGCATATTCTCAAAAGGAACCATTTGTCTATCTCGTTTCCTTTTGCCTGTTACAAACATATGCACAAAGGCATAGTACCCTGTGGTGAAGGGTATAAACATGTGGTATAGTTCGCTCCGGCATAACATCTTAAATTCAACATACCTTACATCAGTCTGGACATGGACAAATGGGAAGGGATCTTGAACATTTTTCGGCGAGAACCCGAAATGCAGAATTACACTTTAATGATAGAAGTCGATATATATCGTAAATTTTCGACAACAATGTTTCTCACCCTCCAAGATCCTGAAATTCCAAATATGAGCCACTTCGATTGGTTAATGTCTGATCTATATTCTGAATAGCCTATCTTTTAGGTTTTAAATCAATGCAGAACTGTTGGTGTGATCCTTATCTTTAATTTTGTTTAAAGTCAACGTTGACGTACCCACGTCAACAAACTGAGGACAACGAGGTGGAAATGAGTTGTAAGCAAAGTACAGGTCGTATTTATGATCCGAATTGGATAAAATTTGGCACGGCTCATCTATTTTGCCCACGGGCGAACCCTATATATATTTTCGTCCGATTTAAGATGAATGGTTCACTACAGTCCCTATATATCTTTCGATTTGCACGAAATTTGGCATAGCCTTCTGAATTAAGTGTAGAAAGATGTGTGTTAAGTTTCGTGAAAATCGGTTCAGATTTAGATATAGCTCCCATATATATATATATATATATATATATTCATCGGATTTAATGTGAACGATGCACTACAGTCCCTTTTTATCTCTCGATTTGCACGAAATTTGGCATAGCCTACTGAATTATTTTTAGAATAATGTGTGCCAAGTTTCGCGAAAATCGGTTCAGTTCTAGACATAGTTTCCATATATATATGTTTTGTTCCGATTTTATGCACTAAAGATACAAAGTTTGTCCGATTGGTACACAATTTTGTATAATGTTCTGAAGTTAATGTAAAATAATCTCTAGAAAGTTCCATTGAAATCGGTTCAGATTTAAATATAACTCCCATATATAAATTTTCTCCCGTTAGTCGGTTCTCTTATAGATAAAAATCACATATTTAAATTCGTTCAATTTCCCTCGAAGGAACATTGACATGAATTTGTTAGGATGCATATGTAGAATGTACCCAAAGTGGTAAAGGGTATCATATAGTCGGCCCAGACCGACTTTACTACTTTCCTTACTAGTTTCTGGCTTTTCTTAACAAGACGCTAAGGTGACAAATCATGTATCTGTACATATGAGCCCGAAGTGGGTCTTCGAAGATGAACCAATTCCAACAAAAATTGTTCATGCAAGAAATTTTTTGAAACAAATGGTCGCCTGGCGATTGTTCCATTAGAGCAGGGTTAGTACATATGTCAGACCAGTTATATGTAGCAACACTTGTGTGGGAGGACATATATAAGTATATATGTATTATGGTCTTCTTGATGTGTACTTATTTTAGAGCTAAAATCAATTTATTAATCTCGATATAATGTTTTTATCAAATCCAGCTTCAATAAACATTCCAAATATATATTCGTCTAAATAAATTTATTGCAACCCATTTCTATTTAAATATAAGCTACGCCATAGGACAATGGCCTTCATAAGAAGGTCTAAGAAGACCGCTGCAAAACTCTCAAAAAAAAAATTCACTAACTAATACGTAGCTCATTGTTGTATGATGAAATATTTATTTTAGTGACAACTTTTTTATTTAATAATAAATATTAAATTAGTTGCATTAATTAATAAATATTCCATTTAGTAATATTCACAATTCAAGATTTATATTTGGCATTTCCAAAACCGCAAATTATATTTCGCAATTCAATTTTATTAACAACAAAATATTTTGTTTTTTTTTACTTCGAGAATAACAAAATTGGATAATAAAGACGTTTATCAAATATTAAAGGTCCTTGACCCAAATTAGCACCTAGATGGAGAATTAGAAATTAAAAAAATTACAAGATTAGAAACAATATTAAATTTGTGACATGTCTGTCGAAGCTGTTCAATTCAATATATAAGCTGAAAGTCAATATAACTTGAAAATCTGTAACATTTTGTATGAAGAAAGTAGCTATACAAACTGACACCATTAAAAACCAAGTTCAAATTATCGGACATGGAAAATATGTTATCTTTATTAGAAGTTAGTTAAAAAATCTCCTATTAATAGTTGTATAAAAATGAATTTTATGACAAGGGACATAAATCATTTCAATAACTTGAAAAATAACTGTCCTCGAATTTTCCGATTTTTTTGAAATTATTAATGAAATACATATTATGGTTTTCCACGAAAAAATGAAAAATATATCCTTGAAATCCAACCAATTCATACCCATCATCAGCACCATAACCACAGGCAATAATTTCAGGAACAATTAACAAGCAGATAAACCGGATAAATATGAATAAATAAAATGCGTAAACAACATTTCAAAAATTACGTTTTCAAGCGATTAAAAATGAATTAGCAAAAGCCGCAAAAATTCCAAAAAAAAATTAAAAATCGTAAAAATTATCCAAAAAAACCCTTAAAAATTAAACTGGTTCAAATAAAATGGCATAACGTAGTACTGTTCAAATTATGCAGATTTTTACAAATATATTTATATTGATATAAAAATAAAAAATTATGCTAGAAAAAATATATAAGTAATGTGCGGTTCTAATTGCATCAATGGTTTTTCCCAAAAAGTGTAATAATTCAAACAAATTCTATGGATAGAAACATTTTTTTCTTATAAAACCGGACGAATATATATATGAAAGCTATATCTAAATCTGAACCGATTTTCACGAATCTTAGCACATATTATTCTAGATTTAATTTAGTACACTATGCCAAATTTCGTGCAAATCGAATTATATATAGGGACTTTGGTGCACAATTTACATTAAATCGAACGAAAATATATATGGGAGCTATATCTAAATCTGAACCGATTTTCACGAAACTTAGCACACATCATTCTAAACTTAATTCAGTACGCTATGCCAAATTTCGTGCAAATCGAAAGCTATATAAGGACTTTACACTAAATCGGATGAAATCATGTATGGGAGCTATATAGAAATCTGAACCGATTTTTCCCGATTTCAAAAGAGTTTGTCCCTTGTTCAAATAAATGAGGTTTCATCCAATTCGGATTATAGATGCGTCCTGTACTTTATTTACAATTTAACATAGACAGACGTACTGACGGACATGCATAAATCGATTCAGAAAGTGTCTATCTCGTTTCCTTTTGCCCGTTACAAACATATGTAAGCAGCCTCCATACTATGTTGGAGAGTATAACAAGAAACGGCTGAAAGTTGAACTTTTCAAAATGGCGCCCAACATTTGGGTCAAACATAGGAATGTTATTCTTGCAGCAATAAATATATCCAAATACAACTCAAGTAGGAAAATTGGTATGAAAACATCAAATGTTCCTGATTTTTCTTCGGGCAATTTTTTCTTCAAAGTAGCAAAAATTCGAAATGAAATATTTTTTTTATATTTTCCATTTTTTTTTCTCTCAGTGTATTCTCACCAAAATTGCTAAAATTCCATAAATTCTTCTTTTTCTTCTTAGCAAGCAGGCAACATCAACGACACACCAAATACCCCGAGTATTAGTATTATTCATACCTCAACAGCACATCGAATACAACAACAACAAAACATAAATCTATTAGGAAATCTTTCGATAGAAAAGGAAATCGACAATGCTTGTCATTCAGACATATACGACAGAGTCGTGCAACAGCAACAACAACAGAAACAATGACAAACATCAGAGAGAGAGAAAGAGAAGACAACGACGGATGCAACAATTATCATCAATGTTGTAACACAAATGTGACGTTTACATTGTTGTTAAGATGAAAACGGGGTAAGACGTTCTGACAACTCTGGCCATAAAGACTTAAAGTTTGTGTTTATTTGATGGTCTTGGGTTTAATGTGTGTGTGTGTATGTAAGATTTTATGTATCAAAACAATCAAAGCTCCTTTACCCCCCAGCCGCAGCAACCAAAATCCCCATCAACAAACGATAAACTCAGTCATGGCTTTAATTTTTGTTTTTGGAATTATACCGTAAACATAACTTTTTGTGCAAAATAAAATTAAAACCAACATCAACGGCAACATCATCAACGAAAAAGCCAATTTGGCCATTTGTACAATTAATACAAAAATGTACACACACCGCCGCAACACAACACATTTGTGGTAAGATAGACAGACAGATAGATAGTCGCTATGTCTAACCGACTATATTGACCACCACCATTACTACCACCACCATCACCAGTAAAACAAATGTGCTTGCTTGTTCAGATTTTGGCAGTAACAGCGGTTTAACAAGTTTTCTTCTTCTTATTTTTCTTCGTAATATTTGTGTGTTGTTTTTTGGCCGTTTGTGCTGTTAACAAACAAATGAAAGAAAAAGAAGAAGAATAAACAACAACAGAAATATGGAGTAAAATGGGGAGCTGACAAGCCGAGAGAGAGACAGAGAAAGCCTAATTTGAAAGAAAAAACATAAACAACAGAGAGCAGAGCTCACAACCAAGCAGAGACTCTCTCCTGTAAAAAAGAAAACAAAAAACAACGCTGACTCCACGCATCATCTACCATTATTTTATGTGCCCCACCAACTGTCATTCCCAATACCAATCCCCCACTCTTCCCATCTCTCTTTCTCTAAGACAGTATTTTGGTTCTTTGATCACATAGTGTGAGAGAGAAAGAGCCCGGTTTACATGTTAAAGATACTTGCAAATTGTTGGTAGAACACGAACACACCAAAACTTAATGATTCTTCTTGACTAACAGTAAAACTCAAAAGTTTTTTTCTAGTCATTAATAAAAAAATATCAGAATATTAATAATAATAAATCGTCTTGGAAAAAAACTGAATATTAAAGAGGGAAAGAGAAAGAAATTGCCATCGAAACTGGAGTGTCTGTAAAATCTGAATAAAATATAAAGTAACAAATAAATGAATTTAAAAAAAATCTATATTCCGGATGTCAGAAACTCAAAAAGAAACGGGACAGAAGAATGAAATCATAAAATTGATTGTCTTAAACATCTTCAATCTCCCTAGTTGTAAAAATTATGAATGAATATTAAGTATTGAAAAAATCCAATTTTAGATAAAAAAAATGAAAATGTAACTCTTTGAGGAACTCAAAATACTAAATTACAGAAACTTTTTGATGGCCTTAAAAATTCCAAAATAAAGGCGCAAGCTTTATGTGGCGGATATTTCAAATTATGTACCCAAATATCCTAAGAGTAGTATAAATTTATGAGAATTGTACTTGTAGTAGAAAAAAAATCCCCAGACTTTAATACGTATCGGCTTGAACTCGTGCTTTTACCAATGGCGCCCAACGTTGGGATCCACATAAAAATATATTCAAACACAACCAAACCGGGTGAAACCTTGTGCAAGCTTGTCCTTTGCCCACCAAGAACCCTGGATGCCATATTGTAGATACTTCGGTGGAAAAATGTACCGAGAGGCCTAAAAATACATGAAATGGCTATACCACTACTAGGACCGATATATCCAAACTTCAATGCCTTACATCTTAGGATTAGTAGAAAAGTAGAAAAGCCCAAGATTTTTATACGTATCGGTTAAAAGACATGCGTTTACAAATGGCGCCCAACTTTGGGATTCACATAGTAATGTTATTCTCGCGGCAATAAATACATATTCAAACACAACAAAACCATAAATGTCATATCACAGACACTTCGTTTGAGAAATGTGCTAAGGGACCCAGAAATACCTGAAATGGCGATACCAATACGAGGACATATATATCCAAGTTCCAATACTTATCATCCCAGGACTAGCAGAAATGTATTAAAGTGGTACTTGATATTATCCTCTGAAGTAGAAAAAAAACAGATTTTAATATATATCGGTTGGAAGTTATGCGTTTGCTAATGGCGCCCAACATTGAGATCAACCAAGGATTGATTTTCTTGCAGCAATAAATAAATATTCAATTACAATAAGGGTCTGGGTCAAAACCTTTTACCTTGCCTCAAAAAATCTAAAATGCTATATATTATAGACACTGAGATTGAGAAATGTGCATAAGACGCCGAAATACCAATGACTATACCAATACGAAGGCCGATATATTCAAACTTCAATCCTAAGAGTAGTATAATTATTTGAGCATGGTAGGAAAAAAACAGATTTTAATATGTATCGGCTGGAAGTCATGCGTTTAAAAATGGCGCCCAAATCTGGGCACCCACATCGGAACGATATTCTTGCAGCAAAAAGTACATATTCAAATACATCAAGGCTCCGGTTCAAAATCTTCTGCAAGCAGGTCCTTTGCTATATTATTGACACTGCGGCTGAGAAATGTGCGCAGGGACATAAACTAACTGAAAATGCTATACCAATACGAGGACCTATATATCCAAACTTAAAAACCTAACATCCTAAGAGTAGTAGAAATTTATGAGCATAGTACAGAGCATAGTAGTAAAAAATCTCTGCATATGCGCTATACATTCAAAATTCGGGACCTTTTACAAGGATGTCCCTTGTAACAACAAAAACCGCGAATGTCATATTATAGACACTTCGGGGCCGATATATCCAAATTTCAATGTCGAACATCCTAGGAGTGTGAGCATGGTGGAGGTTACAAAAAATAAAAATAGTTGCAAATTTATTGATCTGATATCGTACCACGAGGGTACTGATGTTGTATAATCCTCTAAAGTAGGAAAACCATGTTTTTTTATAAATGGCGCCCAACCTTTGAATCAACCTAGCAATAACAAGTAAAAAAGTGCAGAGGTCTATCGGCACTAGACAGTAGTGTCGAGGGTGAGTATTTGTTATTAAATTTAAAAATTTTCTTAATTGCGACAGTTTGTGGGAGAGCTGATGCAATGTATCAAATCGGTTAATCCATTCGCTTAAAATGAAAATTTCAAGTTTTTAAAATGTTACCACTTTGTGCAGGCGGTAGCATACGGACTGGACAGATGGGTCCGATTTTCGGACTTAATCTGGGATTGATAAAAATGTTACAATGTGCAAAGTTTGGGTAAAACTGTGTATTCCGTTCGTTTCATATGTGATGTTTAAACTTGGCTAAAAACTTCAACGTACCGAAAAAATTAGCGGGGCCTTTTTTATGGGAACCTTCTTAAAAAAATGCTAACCTATATTGAATTTGCAATCCGTCTAACAAGAATCATGACGATTTTTAATTATTCATATTCATATTTTTATTGTAAACATACATATGTTCTAATTAAGACGACTTACTTAATTTCCCTTGAATGACGTTGAATATCGTCATATTTTAATTATCATTGGAAATAATCTCCATCACTAACTAATTAGCCACAAACTAGAAATATATTACCGACAAAAGGTATAAATAATCAATTCTTAACAGACATAGGAATTAAAATGGTATACAAACTAATGTTAAAGCTCGTGGAACAGAACTGGACAAACATTTTTGAGCTAAGGTGACGTTAATGGAAAGGAGTTATTACTCAACTTCAAATGCTTCGCATGCTCGAGAACTAGAGTTTTGTTGTTCCGACACGAACTGGTTCATATGAATTATAACGAAGAAGGAACGATCTGTACTAGGTCCGGTTCTTTCGTTCATCTAGTTCCCGTCGTTCCTTTCTGCTGTCATTCAACTAGTTCCTTTTTCTCCAGTCGTTCATTAGTTGTATCTTTCGTTTGTTGAAAAATTGCACAACGTTGTACACATTTTTGTGCAAAATGTAAAAAAAACAAACAATAAACTCTTTCCAAATTTAAATAAACTTCGAAACTTAAAGCGAATAATAATGAACGAAATTGCAGGGCTAACTAAATCGACTATTCGATTAATCGACTTTTTGTTTTGAAATGTCTAAAAGTCAAAGTCGACGTTTGATCTTTGAAGAAATAGGAAAATCGACTTTTCAAGATCGACTTTCGATTTTCTTCATAAATACTTGGTTTATTATTACAAAGCCCTAATTGCATAATAATTACACATTCCAGAACTTTAATTTATCTGATGACAACAATTCCTATAAAATATCAAACTTTTACTCGATTATGCATTAGTCGGTAAAAGTCGAAAATCAATTTTGAGCATGTTTGACAAAATTGAAAGATCGAAAATTCGTCTTTTTAGTCAAAGCTAAAATCGAAAAAAGATCTAAAAATCAACTTTTTGGTCTGTGGCAAAAATCGAAATGTCTAAAAGTCGACTTTTGCGCTCGACTACGTATCCGTAAATTTCCTTTGTCTACCAAACAAGACACTGCTTGTGAAGAATGGAAAACTCTCTCTGTTGTAGGCTTAGGCAAGGCGGCAATGCCAAGTTTGGACCAGATCAAAATTAGGGAAAGGATGTCAAGGCAATGATTTATACCATCCTAATAAACCATTATCGGGGTGAAACATCAACAATGCCTCTGAAGAAAAATGAAAAAATTAAATTAAAATCGTACGGAGAAAAAAATAGTTTAATCGACAATGGTTATTTATTAACCGTCTGACATTTCATTATGATTCTATAACGAAATATACTCGCTTATTAGTAATCCTCTATATTTTAAAGATGTTTTTAAATAAGACGCGAGTTATTCCAATGATTTATCTCATGACCATCCAAAACGTCGCGATATCTTCCTTAGATAATATCGCAGCTTGGAAAATTATCAATCGGAAATCTCTTAGAACCAAAAAAAAAAAAACTTTTAAGGTTCCATCTTAATTTCTATTGCATAAGGTGCACTCCCTGCTTTCTTCTTGATTCGATTCTTGTCACATTCAAATTAATCATTCCAATCCTTGTTTTAAGAATCCATGAAATTTTGGTCACTAGTAATGGACTCAGTAAAATAAAATTCTCCCATAGAAAAGTCCAAAAATTTGTATATTCTTAAATTTTCTGAAAATATATGTAGCTTTTCAGAGTTAATAATATTTGAAGTAAATATTTTCCTTTAAAACTCATTTGCAGTATCTGGCCATTGAATATCCGCTCGTTGTGCTAAATTCTTTATGTTTGCTACCCAGAGCACTTCAAATGACTAATTTCGACCGACGTCTCTAGCATGAGAGCATAATTTGGAGTAAAACTGTCTACGTTCAATATTTTCTTTAGAAAATCACGCTGCAATTTATCTACCACGTCGAAGTAAGAAATCCCCAGACTTGAGCCACAGAGCAATACGAACTTATGTATTGCTCTGCAAATGGATTGATGGAGATTCCATTTCATTTGAATATTTACTTCTTTTCCACCCATTAAGTTTTTCCAGGTCGAGCCATCTTTGACTGGATTGTTCTATATGTTTGGAGAATTATACTTTTGGTGTGAAGGCAACACTTAGATATTCATTGTATTCATTTGTGATTTTTATTTCGCTTCCACAGTTTGGACATTTCTCGTTTCTACTTAAACTTCTACAACTTTTAAACTTATTGAACATGCACTTCTATTCCGACGAAGTCTTGTACTACTTTGGCTAATAATTTGATCAGCATTTTGCACCTCGAAATATTTCATCCAAACTTATATATAGTTCGAAAAAGGAGACTATTGGTTCACTACGACCATGATAAGGCGATGTATCTGCCAAATTTTTCCTTATAATATTTCACATGGTTGGCAACATTGCACATCGAATTCAATTAGAAATTACCCACTTTGACAAATAATCGAGACATCAGCTGTGCTAAATGGACAAAATATTTATTGTGCCATGACTACGACGAACTCTTGTATGATTTGGCTAATTTTACAGCACTATTTTTTGGATCTTCTATCGCATACCGCACAAGCTTCCCTTGCTTCCGATCGTCAAGTTTTAAGTGTCTCTGTACCAAAACGCTTTCAAACGCATAATAACTCACGATCAAACTTCGATCGTAATATTCTATCCGAACTTAGATAAACTTCGAAAATGGAGACAATTGGTTGCAATTCTGTGACTCCTTTTTCGAACTATAATCAAAATTATGACCCTCACTGTTGTTTTTACTTTACGGATCGTTCTTCTTCTTCTTCGGCATGCTTCACCTCAGTTTTTTCTTTTATTTTCAGAAAATTATTCTGGTATTCTTAACGTTTGGTCGTTACTTTTAACTGTAAATTTCTTTTCACTTCACAGATCATCAACAAACCAAGTCCAAAAAAATAAAAAAAAAACCGAAGAAGAAAATCAAGAATGAGATGACGTTTAAAACGACTGGATGATAGTAAACGAGAGGAAGAAGAAGAACAAGAAAAAATTTGGCAATAAAAATCGTTGGTTCGTTCATTCACGACAAATGGGAAGAAGATTTTTTTCTTACGAGGAAAGATATTTTTTAATGGAAATAGCCAAGATTTTTTTGAATGGAATTCAAATAAAAAATGTAATAAAAAATATTTTTAGGAATTTTTAGCCTATTTTTTGTCGTTGTTGTTGTCGTTTTTTTTTTTGTGACTGATAGTCATGAATGTTTTGATGATCAGATCGGTTACATACATAGTATGTAGCTGGATAGGCATGTCTGATAGGTAGGTAGTTAGCTAGCCAAGACAGGGGTAGGGTAGTTAAGTGGTACTTACTTTAGCACTGCTGCACTTGTTGCACGCATGAAAGCGTTTTGCGTGTTGTTTTTGTTGGTTTTGAAGTGGAAATAATAATATACGATATTTCTTATGATAGTTACAGGTTGGTTGTGGTTGTTGTACAATCGTAATAAAAAATATATACACTGAATGTCACTTTAGTTTAGGCAGGGAAGAATTGTTTTAATTTATGTTTTGTTGTTTATGGTTCCGCTGTCTGGCTCGCCTGCTCTGATAATCTATATCTCAGCCTTGGGGGAATTTGAAATGGTGCTTCAAAATGATTTCTATTTTTAGTTTTGTCTAATCAGGTTTGCTTTTTTACTTGATTACGATTTTATTTTTCTATTAAGTTTTTTTTTTCTTGGTAGTTTATCCACAATTTTCCTGCAGCTTTTCCAAACACACACTTGTTGTAAAAATGAAAAAAATAAATGTACAAGAGATACTAACAGATTTCCGTTGCTCCAACAGGTTGTAGATAATTACTAATGACGATTGGACGACTGGAATGGTCAGCAGGCAGGCACAGGCGCAACAAAAAAATATGTTCAAATAACTGGATAGAGCTAAGCTTGGATTTTCCCGATCGTTTTTTTTTTCGATTTTTGTAACTAATGGAAATTTTTCTATATTGTAGAAAATTTTATTTTTGTTGTTTTTTGAGTTATTTTTTTATTCCGAACCTTGTTTGTTTATTGCACTTTTTTATCTTAATTGGTTTTTTGAAGATGTCATGGAAAATATCACTGATTTTTTTTTTAAAGATTTTCAATATTTTTTTCAAATTCAATTTATTTACAAAAGTCCAAAATGTTTTGTATTTCAATTTTTCTAAAAATTGTTTAAACTGTTTTTTAAAAAAGTGTCCAAATTTTGTTTGATATTGTCAATTTTTACGCCGTCACTATTTGTTGTTATTTTGTTTAGTCCGAGGTTATCCGTTTAGTCGCGCTCTCCGTTAGATGGCAAGACAGCAACTGGTGATTTGTGGTTTCCACTGTGTGTACGAAAACCTGAACCAAGCTACCAAATCGACCAGTCAAGCCAACGAGCGTTTCGTGTTTTTTTTCAACTCTCCTTCTTTACACCTATATCTACAATTTTTTTGTGAGTTTGTCTGGTCCCCAATTTCCAATTTCAACTCAACAACAACAACAACGCCAGTCCAAATCGTGTTTCTTTTTCGTTGATTCTGCTTGTCATTCATTCATTTCAGTATCGAAAACAAAAGTGGTGGTCACAGAATTACCCTGAGAGAGAAACATTTACTGTGGTAAACATTTTTTGAACAGCCCTCGCTCTCTCGTTTGAAGTATTTTCGAAAATTTTTTAATTCACAGTGGTGGTCACAGAATTAAAACATTTACTGTGGAGCCCTCGTTTGAAGTATTCGAAAATTTTTTAATTCAGAACGATATACTGCATTTAAGAGATTTAGTGTGAAAATGGAAAATTATTGCATGCAATTTTTCCATAAATAACGGTTTTTATGAAAATACATCGACTTTGAAGTGGCCATATAATTAAAACATTGTGTGATTTTTTACTTTACTGCATTTTTTGAAAATGTTTTTAAAAAAGCTCTTTAATTTAGTTAAATTATGTAATGTAAGCACCGATAAAATCATTTACTGATAACAATTTTTGAAAAAATCTGTAAAATCTATCAAAATTGCCCAAAAATTTGTACAGTACACCTTACATTCAGAAAATAACCCTTATTATAGAAAATAAAGGTCCGAATGCACCAGAAATTGCTAGAATTAGTAGAAAACAATAAACAATTCTCAAAATAAATAAATATTTGAAATAAAAACTGAAAAAAATGGGAATTAACCTTAAGGAACGATTCAATTTCGATAGCCTTTATTGAAGAAGGCCGGAATATTTTTGCAGTATGTGAGGAAATATCGATTGATATTGGCATTTATTATATCAAATCGATTGTTCGAGTAGTACAGAATATATTTTATCAAAAAATCTATCAGTCACAACAGAACGAACAGAGATCAACGCCTATGTTTACGAGAAAACGTTTCTGGTACACAGCAGCATGTTTGATGGTTAACTCTTGACCCTTAAAATATATTGAACATGACAATATTTTTCCAAAATAATATTTTTTGAATAGAATAATGTCCGTTTAATCTATTTTAGCCTAAAAGAAAGAAAAAATTTACAATTTGACAAATATTTAAAGTCTTGTGTTGAGCATCAAAAATGCTGCTGTGTGGCAGAAACTTTTACTCGTAAACATAGGCGTTGATCTCTGTTCGTTCTGTTGTGAATGATATATTTTTGGATAAAATATATTCTGTACTACTCGAACAATCGATTTGATATAATAAATGCCAATATCAATCGATATTTCCTCACATACTGCAAAAATATTCCGGCCTTCTTCAATAAAGGCTATCGAAATTGAATCGTTCCTTAAGGTTAATTCCCATTTTTTTCAGTTTTTATTTCAAATATTTATTTATTTTGAGAATTGTTTATTGTTTTCTACTAATTCTAGCAATTTCTGGTGCATTCGGACCTTTATTTTCTATAATAAGGGTTATTTTCTGAATGTAAGGTGTACTGTACAAATTTTTGGCAATTTTGATAGATTTTACAGATTTTTTCAAAAATTTTTATCAGTAAATGATTTTATCGGTGCTTACTTTACATAATTTAACTAAATTAAAGAGCTTTTTTAAAAACATTTTCAAAAAATGCAGTAAAGTAAAAAATCACACAATGTTTTAATTATATGGCCACTTCAAAGTCGATGTATTTTCATAAAAACCGTTATTTATGGAAAAATTGCATGCAATAATTTTCCATTTTCACACTAAATCTCTTAAGTGCAGTATATCGAAGTGTTCTGAATTAAAAAATTTTCGAAAATACTTCAAACGAATCGAGGGCTGATCAAAAAATATTCACCACAGTAAATGTTTTCAAATAACCAATCTGTGACCACCACTAACAACAACGGCGAAAAAGAGAAATTAATAACAAGAGATTATTTATGACTTTTTGATTTTTTTTATGTGGAGATGACTGGCTGACCGACTACCTACCTGTTAAACACTTTATCGGATTAGTAGGGCTATAATCCATATGTGTTTTTATGTATTGATAAAAACAATAATATTTTGCACAATGGGTGTGGAACACTTGTTGTGGGGATTTTTTTTTGCCGATGAATAGGCTTTAGTGGTAATATGCCACATAAAAACCTTTTATAACACCGGATAAAATTACATGGAGATGACTTGCAGTAACAAGTGAAAACGGTGCAATGTTCGGAAGATCTGACATCTTGCATTTCCGCCAGTGGTATTTACATTCTTTAATATCAATCAATTTACCGGCAATCTTCTTTTCTTGAATTAGATAATTCTCATTCACATAAGAATTCAATGCGTATATATGTTTCAGTTTACATTGCCGAAGGAATCGACTATAGGAACATGTTGTCGAGAGCAAAAGTCGATTTTTTTGTTATTTTTTCTACGTTAAATGATTTTGTTTTATGTTTTAGAGAAATGGCCGCCGTCTGGACTTGCAATCCTTTTTAGTTCCACGACAAATTTTATAGACTTGGTTAATTTGCCTTAAAATTTCAATTTTTATTTCTCTTATGTATTTGACTATTTGGTATAAATGTTCTCCGTGGTTTATTCATGAAATCCTCAACTGAGAAGATGTCATTAAAGGCTGGGTATGTTGCTCCTGTATTTGGTGCATTTGAAAATTATATGAGAGACAGTTTCTTCTGAATTGAAGTTGCCAGATTGGATGAGTTTCAAGGTTGAGAGTGGGTTTTTACTAAATGAGTGATTGGTAATGATGCGATTTATGATTTTCTTGTCACAAGCCGTGAGTTTAGAATTTTTTGAATCATGTTGTTCTATTGGATTTCGGGCAAGTTTTAAAAAAATGAGAGTTGCTTTGATGGGCTATACTAGATTATTCACTTGTCTATTCGCCCCAAAGTTAGTCTTCAACTTTTGAAATAGCACCATTTATAGGCCAATTTATATGCAGAAGCGAACACTGGTTAACAGCCTTCTTTTGCTGCTTGGTCAACAATTTCGATTTTTGACTCCGACCAAAAATTAAAATACCGAAATATTTGATTTTTGATAACATAAGCTTCATACGATAACACCAAACATTTATAAAGAAAATCGAAAGTCGAAAAGGAAAAGTCGACTTTGCAATTTCCTCCGATTAATCGAACTTCGACATACTTATCCCTAAACGGCAACCAACTTAACGAAATACGAGTGACGAAGATGTGTTGCATGCCCGGAGTTTCGGCTACTGGTAATAGTTAGCAACGTTTCGACCCTCGCAGTTCTTTTCTAGCTAGCTACAGAATTGGAGTTGGATAATTTCGTTCCTGAAGCGGTTCGATCTTTTTCGGTTTGCTCTGTAAAAGGGACTAAGTCCTAAACGACAACCAACTTAACGAAATACGAGTGACGAAGATGTGTAGCATGCCCGGAGTTTTGGCTACTGGTAATATGTAGTTAGCAACGTTTCGACCTTCCCAGTTCTTTGCTAGCTACAGAGTTGGAGCCCTAGAGTTGGATAATCTCGTCCCTGAATCTTTTTCGGTATGCTCTGTAAAAGGGACTAAGTCCTTCATATAGTTGTTTTAATTCCATCCTAGAAATGAACAGGAATATGTAGAGAGCCGCTATTCTGTGTTTTAATATAGAAATTACTCTCAAAGTGAGCACGCGTGCGGTGATTTGCCTGATGCAGATCTAGATTAGAGGTGTGCATAAAGTAGAGGTGTGCAAAAAGAGAGGAGAGTAAAAGAGAAACCGCTATATGAAATGTCCTACAAAAAGAGAACGCAGAGAAGGGGCTTATTGATACAAAGTAAGCAAGGGCACCAGTTCCCATGGTTGCCCAGCATAAGCATAAAGAAAATGATCGGAGAGTAAATGAGAAACCGCCATATGAAATGACATATTAAAGGAGAACGTAGAGAACGAGCTTATTGATAAATGTAAACAAGGGCACCAGTTCCCATGCTTGCACAGGGCTAATGTAGATGAACAATTGAATCAAGAGGTACAAGATGAATGAGAACAAACATCTTAGCAAGCTCCAAGCCTCTAATCAGGAGAGGAATATACGAGGATTTCGGGCAGGTCAGAATGCCCCAGATACAAAAGGAAAGACATACACCTACAAACGGTTCACGGAAGAACCCCTCAAGCACCAATGATTAGCAATCGCACAACTTGGACTCGGTTATCACGATACGCTGCATCTATTTAAGTGTTCAGCTAAACCCATTCAACTGTCTTCAGAAGCATTTGATCGCAGCCGGTTTAGATTGCAACCTTTTTGAACCTAAAACCGGAACAACAAGAACAAGTTAAAATGATGTTAAGTTCGGCCAGGTCGAACTTTTTATACTCTTCACCATGAGTAATTTTTAGTACAGAGATGTGCGATACCGTTATATGGAACCTACCCTAAAAGTTAATTCAATATTAATAATTTTTAGTACAAGGTTGTGACCGATATATGTCATTTGCAATACCAAACATCCTAGGAGTACTAGCAGTGTCTGTGCAAAATTTCAGAGCTCTATCTTAAATATTGCGATCTCGATTGTGATTTCGACGGACACACGGACATACGTAAATCGACATAGAAACTTTTTCTGATCAAGAGTCCCGTTTGGATCTCCGGACCCGTAGTTGGACGATTATGTAAGCCATAATCTTCTCTTAAAGCACGGTATTTTTCTGTGGCACAATCACTATTTTTGTAGTAGGTTTTGATAATTTTTAATCGATCCATTTTTGTCAATGTTCGACTTTCAACCGATAAGAAACAAAATGGTTTAACAACATAGTTTGACAGATGTTATGTTCCAATTTCATACCTTTCAAACCACAAAATCGATACCACATAGGTAACTGAATTCATTTTTTATCCCATTGAAGCGTGTTTGTGCGACCAGAAAAACTAAAAAATAATTTTTTATCCCCTAAATATTAACCGATCATAGATGTCGTTTTTAGCCTATATGCAAAATGTCCTAACTGTCATCTGAACATTGATTACGAATTAAACAGACACATATGTCTAAGTCGATATATGACGATGGAAATGTTGAGACTAGGATAGGTTAGCAGGTTCCATAGTTGAATAGAAGGTTAGACACTATGGAAAGTGAACTTCCACTAATCTATGCCGTCTGCAGGCCAGAACTGGACAGCGACACAGGAGATGCTCGATTGTCTCCGTCCGCTCCTCATCATCACAGAGTCTGCAGTAATCAGTAACATCATAGTTCCATTTAATGGTAAAGACCTTGATATTGCAGTGCCCAGTAATAACTACCGTCATTACTCTAATTTCAACGTTGCTCAGGTTCAACAGTGTGTTTGTTCTTTTGGCTGGCAGATATTACACGATTTGATGACTTTAAAATCCTATTGACTATCCTCAAAGATAGTCACCGGTTCAAAGGCTGTCTTGGATAGAGGTGCTCAAATAATACAGGCGTCGATGAGTAAATGAGAAACCGTCATATAAACAAGGGCACCGGATCCTATGCATGAGCAGTATTAGTCTAGGACCAAAATTTCGCGGTGTTACAAATTCTTGGAGCCACTCAAACTTATAATACCCTCAAACATAGTTGTGCACGTTATACAAATTTCATTTGATTTGTTTGAAGTACACTTGCCTATTTCAAAGAAAACAATTTTTGGTGGGAAAATTGTGTCATGTAAACCGGAAACAATGACACCTAGAAAAAGTAATTAATTTCCAAGTCCTTTTATCGGAATAAGTCATATTTCTTAAAAATGTGTAATTGGAATCAAACCCTTGGTTACCGCACTTTTCTGTCGGTCTGTGAAAACAATGAGAGATAATATCTTTACAAATATTAACCATATATAGGAACAACAACAACTACATTGTATACAATGAGAATTAACTGCCAACAATTCAGTTATTCTCCCATACTCACAAAATGTGAGTAGAACAGTATCCAAGAGAAAACAAAGGGGAGTTTGAAATGAGCAGCCGTTAATATTGCTGTGTTTTGTTACCTGTGTACTCACACATATTAACACATACACACAATACACGGGAGAAGAAGGCGAAGAAAAGAAGCATGGATAAAGAAATGTTGAAAAAAAAACAACAACTGATCATCAACGTCGTTCGTTGTTGTTGGCTCCGTGAGAGTTAAATTGGTTATAACAACAAAAACAAGTTTACATACAAACAAGTGTCGGTCTGTCTGTCGGTCGATCTGTATGTATTAACTACTCTAAAACTGCTATTAACCCCTCACTTGCAACACATAGTGGTAGCTGACCGTACGTACACTGTGTGTGTACCTTAGACATGCCATCAAGTAGACAGCCAGCCAACCCAACCATCCATCCATGGCCGCAAGCACGCAACCTGATGCATTCCCATAATCATTGGAGAATATTGCCAGTTGTATTCTCATTTGGCCATGCTTGTTGGTTGTTGTTGCTGCCACTGCTGACAAACAAATAATTCGAATTCTTTTTTTGGCTGGCAAAAAGGCAGCAACAACAACAATAGTACACAACAAATTAACTGCCTACATACCTGTTCATTTAGTCGTCTCTCCCCTAGGGGGTAATTTTTGCCTTTTGCCTGGTAATGATAACTATAGTTGATGTTATTGTTGTTTTTCTTCTTCTTCTTTCTTTCTTTTTTTATTATTTTTGTACAATGACGATGATCATAAAACCTGGGTTGCACTTGTAGATCCTCTTAATTAAAGGTTTTCGTAGGAAAAAACCTTAATTTCTCGTTTACTTTACTGTTGTTTTTGTTGTTGGCTGTGTACGTTTTTTACAACTCTGCTTTATTATTTTCTTCTTCTTTCCGAATTGTTGTGGCTTTGAAACTTTTCACTTGTTTTCTTTTTTACACAAATTTCACCACTTCATATATTTTTTTGGTATACAATTTGATTTTCTCTTCTAGCCAATATTAGCTTCAATTTGTTTTGAAATTAAAAATCTTAAGATTAATTCTAAATCCACTGTAAATTCACCGTCATCGAACTAGAATTTAACCGTTTTCTCTATTTTATTGTATATATTTTTTGCTTCTTCTTCCTCTATACACGCTAAAAACACTTCATCTGTCAGTTTATCTGTCAGTAGAGTAGTTGGCTGACTTGTTGATAACTCCACGAACTCTCTTCAATAACTAACTAACCGTTGAGCATGAGAAATATCATTAACCAACCATGGAAAACGTACGTATATCTAATTTAGCGTTTACCTTTCTACCACCTACATATCTACCTGTTGACGTACCCACACACATACACACCTGGAGAGAGACTCATTAATGTTTTTGAAAAGCTTGTGAGTATGAAAAATGTGTGTTTTATTTTTTTTGAGATAAGACAGTCTTAAGAGAAGAGATCCAATTGCATTCTCTTTGTGGTCATAATTCTCACTTCAAGAACAGGTGTGTTGAGAAGAGGTTAATAATTGTTTTCTTTGCCACAGCAAACAAAATATCACAGTGAGTGTTGCCAACTGCAGCTTTGTCGTATCTGTGATGGTCAGTGTTGCCAAATTTTTATTGAAAAAATGCTAGAATATGTTTTAAAGAAAGAAGAAAAGAAACTATAAAAATTAGTAAATGTGCCAGAAAAATGCTAAAAAAAATAATATAATAAAATGTTTTTATAGTTAACTAGCTGACCCCGCAAACGTTTTTTTTTTTTTTTTTTTTTGCCTTAGTTATAGGTATATTTCATTAAAAACCAGTAAGGAAAGTAGTAAAGTCGGTGTAAAGTCAGTGATGTCTAAAGTCATGTATATTTAAAGTCGCGTGAGTGACCGCTCTTTTGTGGCTTTTATCTCAAAAGTTAAAAACTAGAGGCTCTCAATTTTTTTACCACTGATAGTACTCCTAAAGTTCTACAAAAAAGTAATAAGGGAGAATTGTGAAAAATGTAATTGTTTTCGATTTATTTAAGATTTATAATTTGATTTTGCCTCTGAAGTGACTGTAAGTGACTGCGGAAGTGCCCATATCTGATAAACATGAGGATTTTGATGCACCATTTACTTCAAATCGGACGAAAATATTTATAAAAGTTATATCGTAATCTATGCCGATTTCATCGAAACTTGTCACCGAATATCGGCCACATTTTGAGTTCTTTGTGCATCATTTACTTAAAATCAAGAGAGAATATTTATGGTGGCTCTATCCAAATTTGAACCGATTTCAATTAAACTTTCCACATACTAGCTTGTATAAACTATATAACTTTGGGTATTTGGTGCACCTTTTACTTAAAATCTGACGAAACTATATATAGGAACTATATCTAAATCTGAACCGATTTCAATAAAACTTGCCACACGTTATCTCATAATAACTTCCATAAGTTGTGCAAAATTTTGTGCCAATCGGACCCACCTGAGGAATTCGGTGCAGCATTTATATCTAACTTCTAGGTTATACTAAGTTCAGTACGAAAGATATATGTGGACTTTGGTGAACCATTTACATTAAATCGGACGAAAATGTATATAGGAGCTATATCTAAATTTGGACCGATATTCAGGAAACTCAACACACATCATTCTAGACCTAATTCACTACGCTATGCCAAATTTCGTGCAAATCGAAAGATATTAAGATTTATTTTAAAACACATAGATATACTGTACTAAAAATAAAAAATTGTTGCATACAATTTTTTCCATAAATAATAGTTTTTATAAAAAAAATTGACTTTGAAGTGGCCATGTAATTGAAACTTCATGTAATTATTTACTGTACTGCAATATAAGGGTGGCGTAGGGGATGATAGGTACCAAGCAACGGCTCTAATTGGCTTTGACATGGCGAAGCCCAGGCTTATTTTGGTCCCTCTTTCATCTCAATTGTGGACACTGACCTCCCCGCGGTGTCGACTGGGTAGCTATTTTTATCACCCCTTGAAATAGTGATCTGATATGTGCCGCGAGTTCACCCATAAGAACTATAAAAAATGGGTTGAGACGTCGGGTTAGTTGCCCATACTCGGAAAACCCCTCCTACTATGAAAAAGCAAAGAAAAAGAAAACCAAACCTCCCTAATGTTGACGACCCCCGCAAACGTATAAAGGACCACGATCTGCGAATCTGCACTAGGAATGTGAGCACGTTGTACAGAACAGTCGCAGTTTTCGCTTTGGCGGATATGCTCAGTAAGTACAAAGCCGATATTATTGCCTTACAGGAAAAACGATGGAAAGGGAGAGGTGTAAGCAATTCAGACGATTACGCACTGCGTCGACGGTGAATATCGACGTCGAATGAACCATGAGTTGTACCAACTATACTCGGGCATCGGCATTGTTAGACGTATTGTGCGGCAGCGACTACGTTGGCTAGGTCATGTTGTGAGAATGGATGAAGATGGTTCACGCAGAATGGGAAGGCCACGAATAAGACGGAAAGATCAAATTGGAGAAACTGTGCAAAAGACCGACGCGCCTGGAAATCTTTTTTAAGCTCGGCTTATGAAACGAAAGTTCTGTCACAAGCTAGCTAAGCATAGGTTTGTAACAGGCAAAAGGAATCGAGATAGATCCAAAATTGCTTTTGAGAATATGCATAGAATCACTTACTGAGTCGGTTTATACATGTCCGTCTGTCTGTCCGTCCATGTATTTTTGTGAACAAAGTACAGGTCGCATATAGGTCACTTATTTGGCCCAAGGACGAACCCTATTGAAATTCAGATTTAGATAAAGCTCCCATATATAAATTCGTCCGATTTTATGTAAATCGATTGAGACAATATTTTCTCCCATATATAGTTTCATCCGATTTTATGTAAATGTAGCACCATACTGCCTATATTGGTCCGATTGAGACCACACAGAGTACTGAGGCATGTGTGTTAAGTTTTGCTGAAATCGGTTCAGATTTATATATAGCTCACATATATAGTTTCGTCCGACTTTATGCAATGGAGCACTACAGATTGCCATCCGGTAAGTTTTGTTGAAATCGGTTCAGATGTAGATATAGTACCTTCATATATTTTTGTCCGATTTTATGCAAATAGTGGAGCCAATGTCTGTTCGCTTTACATGAAATATTACATAGCATATTGGATTGAAGATATTTCAGGTTAAGATATAGCTTCCATAGATATTTTCATCCGATATTACCAAAATGATGTACCAAATAACTAAAATTTATCCGCTTAGGACGAATTAGTGCACAACGTACCAAATCAAACCTAAAATAACGTGGTTTTTGTCTGGTCGCTCTAGAGGCAACAAATATGACCGGAACAAAACGAGAAAGGGAATCTGGAGAAATAATAAGCATGACTTTTTTGATGAAGATTTGTCAATGTTTAGCGGGTCAAATGGACCCAGACTTTTTTTGTGAAAAATTACAAAATTTATATTCTATAGCATATATGTAGATCCTCCCCTGAAGGACATAAACCCGAGAAGTTGATAGTATATCCAAGAGGAGTAATTGACATTTAAATTGATACCAATTATGATCATGAAACGTTGAGCTTAGTGGTGTTTGTGTACGGTATCCGCTCACTGGTTTTATAATCGAAGTGGTTGTAGTTTGGCATCCCTTGTTCTTGGCGAATGAAAAACTTCTTTGCAGCAAATTGTTAATAGAACTCTATGTTTTTACAATGTCCCATATGAAGTTCCGATCCCGTATAAATTCCCTGCACCATTTTATGTATTTTTATGATGCAGCCTCATTTCTCAAGGGATGTCGGATGCTTTTCGTATTTAGACAGAAAATGTTTATTATCTGGCAATATTTTAGCATAGCTTCCATGAATGGCTCAGCCTCATTTCTCATGGTTTTTCGGAGTTTTTTCGTGTTTTGGTATAAAATGTTTATATAAGTCAATATTTTGACATGACCCACAAGTTCGCTGTTCGGTCCTAGTCATAGTATAAACAAACTTGGTAGAGTTTTTACAAATCGGTTTTATATGGTGGAGGGTATAACAAGTTCACCGCAGCAGTATTTATAAAAAATGTATTTTTAATGGATTTTATTTATAAAGTTTATTTTCAATTGTGTAAAATAGTTTATAGTACATAATACAAATACAAAATAATAAAACAAATTCTAAAAAAACTGCACAATAAAGACACACACAACATCAGTGTAAGCAAAATATTACATTGTATAATGGCAAATAATAATTAGGTTATTGTTGTTGTTTTTATTATTTTATAAAATGATTTCATTTTTAAAACTACGACTCAGTTCTTTGTGCGGCAATACAATGCTATTTAATAGGATCTTCTCCGAAGGCACTTGTACGAAACATCCTAGAAAGAAAAAGGAAAAAAATCAAAACATAATAAAATAATGAATTTAAAATTTGGGAAAAAGTATTAAATTTTTTATAATTTTTAATTTTAAAAATAACATTAACATTTCGATAATATCAAAAGTTAAAAATTTAATATTTATCCGTATTTGGGACAACACCCGCAGTTATAATTAATGTAAATATTTTCTTTCAACATATTTTGTTAACATTTAATTACTAAGTAAAAATGTTGATAAAGATAATATTTTTAATATCATTAACCTTGAATATAACCATGGTAGGAAAATAACCTATTATGAAATAATGTGAGTTAAATTCTACTATTTTAAATATTCCCGAAAAATAAAAATGTTCATTATTTTAAATAGACATATTTCAATACCATCGAGAATTGGCTTCCTGGGATCTTTGACAAAGATATGGGCTTTATACCAAACGACGTACTGTTGGCGATTTTCAGACCTGCCTGAAAGGCCTGTTGGTTGTTATCGTCGCCTCTAGAGGTTGACGCATGTTACTTTGGACATCTCCCTAAATCTATCCTAACGTGCCTGAATGGAATAAGGCTGTCCATTGCAGGTGTTAGAGACACTAACACTGGTATGATTTTCGCCTTCTTATGAAGATGATCTACAGATGTCGTGACGAAGCATGTTCTTTGGGTGACATCTGGCAGGTCTGAGTGACCTTTCAATACGCCCCGTAAACCACTTACAATCGCAAACCAATGGGACCGCATACCACACCACCAACCGGCCAATTGCATTAAAAAATGTCATCAAAGTTAACACTCCAAATACTGCCGGCCAGAGATTTGAGTATGGTTCCCGAATATATCATTCAAACGGAATTGTTCTACTACCTGGACGATTACATACATATGAATAAATGTTGTTCAGGTCTAATGGATCTGCTCATCTAGCAGTTCACTACCGTACGTTTCGACCTCCCTCTCTTAATGAAGATAGAGAAGATATATCCTATATGGAGGAAGTCTGCTCATATAAATATAGTCTGGATTTAACCGACGATAACAACCAAACAGGTACTGTATCGAGTTTTGAATGCGGACTGGCGGGAATATTTCTTTTAAAGATGTCAAAAAGGTCTCTTTGTAGCGCCCCAAGTGCTGCCGCCCAGCGACTTGAGGACCTTGGTTGTACTTCCCAACTTATCGCAAATATGTGTGGCTTGGCAAACGACAGGAAAGCCGGGAGCTACATTTCAGCCGTTCATGTGGTCCGGACCAACGACTTAAGGACTCTTATGGCAAATAACTGTGGCTTGGGTAAACGACAGGGAAAGACTGTCAAAAAATACACCGAATATCTATGGGTAATTGATGCCCGGAATCTGTTCTGCATTCAACCACCCAAGTGGTATGGTCCGGAAGGTAGAGGTTGTACAATTCTGCAAAAATCACAACAACTTAGGGAACATCCTGTCACTCTACGAGTCGTCCACTTTGTATTTCTTAATTCCACATACGGCAGGCGTTCACACATATATCGTTATAGTAAACGATATCGTCTGGCGTCTTTGAACATGCTCTTCTGTATTCCTTTGTTGCTCCTACGCACGACGCTGTGGATTCTAACGTCTATGAGCATGCTCTGCAGCATCTCTATGTTGCTCCTCTCCACGATACAGTGTGTCCTGACCTCTATGAGTATGCTCTGCAGTATTCCTCTGTTGTTCATCCTGATGATACAGTGGGTCATGACCTCTATGAGCATGCTATTTAGTATTCCTCTGTTGCTCCTCATCATGATTCACTAGGACCTGGCGCCAAATAACATGATCAACAGTATTCCTTAGTTGTTCCTGGTTACGATATATAGAATTCTGTCTTCGTTGAGAATGCGCGGCTGTATTTCTTTCTTGCTCTTACCTGCGATACAACTCATTATGTCGTCTACGTGCGTGTTCGATAGTTTTCCTTAAGTGTTCCGCTATACGGAATTCGGAATGGTTTTGCCGGCGCGTCCTCCTCCATTCTGTGCCATATGATCGTCGAATATTTTTCGTAGTCTCGCCTTCTTGCAGCAGATTCCTAACAACGCGTCGGCGTGTGGCAACACATTGCGTGTTTGCGTGTTCTTGGCATATTGTTCGTGTTTTAGGTTTGAAGTTCATAACGTTACTGATATTGTAACTTTTAGGAGTAAGTTTTTTGGTCCTTGAAATTTCAGGAATCGTACGACGAAGACGTTCATTGGCCAGTGCAACTTCCAGTAATATATACTATTTTGACTTGGAAGGATGACGTTCCAGCCAAGTCTAATTTATGGCACCATGTAGTTTCTAATTTCAGTTTGATAATCTCTGTTCGCTCATGCTCATAGTATTCACCTTTTCCATCTGTACACTCACCTAAAATGGTTATTGATGGATTCAATTTCCCCTCCTTATTGAACAGCGGTGGATTTTCCATTTTGGCAAAAGGTTTATTTGGATCTGGATCACTGGGTGTACCCTCAACTCGTGACCATTGGCCGATTGTTGAACCACGACCAACTGAAAAAGAGGAAACAATAACAAAACACAAAAAATAAATTAAAATAGATAGAAGAAAAATACCCCCAAAAACTGTTTCGTTTTCCCCTTTATGCTTGTATGACTCACCGATTGAATGTAATATCAATGTGTGATCTTTGATAACGGCATTTTCTAAAATGATTGATTCACGTATTCTAACACCTGGCCCAATGGTGACGCCAGGGCCAATTGATACATTTGGTCCCAACTAAAAAGTTGTAAAAATTGGTTAATAATTTTTTTTAGATAAAAAGTTTTATTTTTAATTCTACATACCACAGCTGTGTGATGTACCGTTGCACTGGGATGTATATGCACATCGGGATATATGGTACATATAAGATTTCCATCACCTTCCGCATGTTTTACACCGGCATTTGCCAAACGTTCGGGGTGGGTTTTACGGTATAATTCTGCAAATTGAAAATACAGAAGAAGTTAAATAAAAGGAAGACGGTAATGGGTTGATCGAACTTATTCCTATATATAAAAATACATTTATCGTATATATAAGCAATATAATTTTTTTTCAGAAGATTTCATAATATCAATTTTCTTAAGGGGCATTGAAATACAGTCTCTGGTTCTGCCACCTCTGTATCCAAATTCAGAAAATTTGAAATCTGAGTAGCCCAATGTTAGCAGTTGAATTGGTGCAACATTTCGCGTGGGCCTAGTCCACATGCTGTCAATAAGAAATGGGGAAGTTGCTCCATTCTGATTTTAGCTGAGCTACAACTCGTGTTGGTCTAGGCTGCTACTTCATCTCTTATGTTATGGATGGTGAATGGACTCAGTGTATATAATTCATACAAAATTGTTTTAATATCTGGGAGAGTGTATCTGTATTAATGTCATTCAGATCTGTCCCAACAAACCAAAAGTATTGAGAATAATATTATATTAAGCTTACCAAGACAAGCATTAAGCTTGAAAAAGTCTTGAGAAAATCTTGAGAAATGTTTATAAATAATTGTAGAAAAATCAAAACGGAACCCTTATGATACAATTACTTGTGTAATATTACTAAAAGCTTATTCTTGCAATTGTAGAATAAGCTTACAAATGTAATATTATATTAAAGCTTATTTTTTCAATTGTAGAATAAGCTTACAAATGTAATATTATCTTAACTAGTGTGTATATAAGCTTACTCATCTCAATATTTTTATAAGCTTGATAATAATAATGCAATTCATTATTCATGTGTTAATTCAAATTTTAGTTGCACAGCTAAAAGTTAAAATTATAGTAAAAAGAAATTATAGTTAATATAGTAAAAAAATAGTTTCATATTTCATTTGGATTTTTTTTTTTTAATTTATAAATATTTCGAAGCTTGCCCCGATTTTTGGCAAATTGAAAAAAATGTGCGGGTGTCCTTTATAAATAGGTCTTCAGTGATCCCAATAGACAATGCTGCACCTATAAATATTAAAAATATTAATAACATTGTATTTAAATTTTGTATTTTTTTAATTTTTTACTTACTTTTTATTGCCATTGTTGTGCACAGATTTCTAACACTTTTCTTTTTATCACTCCATGAAAATGCACGTCCGTCCGCTCGCTTAACAAACTTTGCAATTAATTTACAGACAAAACAAAACAACACAAATTCCATGAAAATAACTAACGGTACCAGTTTATAGCTGACGCGTGGGCAAACGACGACAGCGTCGATTAAAAAACTATTGAGAATAAGAAGGTTTTCTCAATCGTCAGATTGAATTATACTTGAGAAACAATTGTGTACAACAATAGTTTCTCAAGCATAGTTGAGAATTGCTTGTGAATTCACATTTAAAAAACTATTGAGAATAATAATTTTTTCTCAATAGTCAGATTTCTTTAACAACACTTGAGAAACATTTGTGTACAACAATAGTTTCTCAAGCATAGTTGAAAACTGTTTGTGAATTCACATTTTAACAACATTTTTTCAATATTACTAAAAAAAAGCTTAAGAACAACTGTTATTATAAGCTTGTTCTCAAGTGGTATTGAGATTTGATTACTGAATGGTATGTTGGGGTCTGATATAATTCTGTTGATCTAGAGATTGAAACAAGTAACTTTGGGCATCTCTCTCTTTAGATCATGAAGATCTCATTTAACGTCTCTGGGTGTTACAGACAATAACTTCCACTGGACTTTTGTGAAAATAACCTTGTTGCAGTTCTCAAGGCGGCATGGCGGTCCACACTAGAAAATTTTTTCAAACACCCACAATTGCTTCCCTGATTTACATTATTTAGACCAGCTGATTTAATTAACATTACGTTGCTGCCACTGTCAAGACTCCTTTTATCATATAAAGTTCTTAAATTAATTCCAAAAATAAGTTAAAAAAATCAACTCACCTAAATAGTGACGATTAGCATATATCGCCGAACCGGCTGTCTTCAGCTGGGACCACCAATTTGGCACTGTCATGGCGAACAATTTATCCGTTCCCGCCAATGGTGTTAATACCTCCTGCTCCCATTGTATATGACCCTGATCTTTGCCATTACCATTACTACCACCAATACCAACATAATTTGTTCCATTATATTCCTGCACCCTGGAATGGAATATCTCTGCCAGTTTACCAAATATTTCCATTGAACACACATACACCCCGCAATTGATAAACGTCGATACATATGAACTTGGCTTTTCCACATAATGAGAGACGGCACCCGTTTCACGATCAAATACCAAACAACCATAGTGTACAGCTTGCTGACGTGTTGCTTCTGTACTCATAATGGTCACCAGAGCTGTATCCGGACGTTGACGATGGAAATTGTACAGTTCCTGCAATGGGAAATCGGCACAGACATCACCATTCAGGACAAAGAATGCTTTCGGATTGCCAGCTCTGATTTGATCGCGGAAATGATACATGCCTCCCGCCGTACCCAATGAGGTGAACTCTTGCAGGTAGCGTATATTGATGCTATACAAGTTCTGCATATCGGTCACAAAGTTCTCCATTTGGGTTTGTGGATAATAGCCAATGATGAGAATTTCTTTTAGTTCGGGCAAACGCAGACATGCCTCGATGTGATGTTGAATAATGGGACGACCGGCAACGGGGAATAAGGGCTTTGGGGTATCCAATGACAATGGACGAAAACGGGTACCTAAAAAATATTTTTGTAAACGGAGCCTTTGAGTAATACAATTTCATTGGGTGGAAAATGTTTACCTTTTTGTGGCCCTCCAATAAGTATGACAGCCTTAATCATTTCTAGATATTTAATTGATTTTTTTGTGTTATAGAGTAATGAAATATTTGTGCAACTTGGATACGTGGTATTTAATTACCCGGTGTGTTATCTTTTCCGTCGACAATCGACCGACCGAATGTACGTTCAATTCTATTTGTTTTGATTTCTTTTTATCTCCTCTTTCTCTTTAGAACAATTTCGAAAGAAGGAAGAAGAATGAAACGTCGATAAAGTTGCAGAATAATAACAAAAATGCCAATGGGTGGTAGGGATAACTAAATCGGGGTTATAACGTTTGGTTTGTTCCCGTACTGCAAGAATCTACTAATTTTTAAAATTTTTTCCGATATCATAAAAAAATGTTATCGTAGTAAAAAATTTTACATTCTTGCAGGTTCTGGATCAGACCAGTTATCGCGGTCACATTCGATGTTCGTTAAAAGGTATGCATTCGATATGTACATCGAGGTGCCACTAAAAATCGAAAAAAAATTGAGGTTAAGTTCGTCCAACATGAGAACAAAATTATAGTACATTTACATTGCACCGGATCAGTGGATCTAAATAATCAATTCCATTAGTCTGCTTTTCCACAGGCAAATTTTTATTTGGCAAATACTGAGTTTGTAGGCGAGAGGGGTGCGAGTAAGAAAAACAAAAATTTGCCTGTTCAGAATTTGCCGTACACGCAAATTCTGCTTTGCTCTGTTCGTTGAAAACAATTTTGTTGACATTTTCTTTTGAACCTATTCGCTTTACTGACACACAGCCGGCTTTTGTTTACAAACCTGTTGCTTTAATTTGTGCAAGTGAAATTTAATTTTTAATTTTTGCAATTTATGTAATAAAATATATAAAAAATAAATAAAATATTAAAAAAAATCTTTAAAATGCAAACACTTTTGACTTTTATTTTCTTTCTTTTGTATTTTGATTCGCAAATTTCGCAAAGAAAAATTTGCTATGGAAAACAAAGCGAAAATTTCAAAAGAGAAAACAAAAAAATTGACAAATAAAAATCTGCCTGTGGAAAAGCAGACTTAAATAATATCAAACAAATTTCATTAAAGGAGTTAAAAGTACGTTAACATTATACCGGATTTATAACATGTGCTGTTTTAGTGCCAGTTCGGTTAAAATAATGGGTGTACCGATAGTAGGGACTATACTAAAAAGTAGACCGATGTCGATTTTTATTAGAGTGATTTGTTACCCAATGGGAAATCAATGTACCGAATTACAGCCAATTCGGTTAAAAAAATGTACCAAATATCTCAAAAATGAACAGATTTTGATAATTTTAATAAATTATAGTCAATTTGTTTGAAAAACGTGTCCAAACTCCCCAGAAAATTTGAAAATACTGAATAATGAGGATTATTCTTTTATGGGATCTACCCTTAAAAGTGAACTAAGTTAGTTAAATTTTTTATTATTAGTTTTATTTGTATCACCGAATATTAGGGGGTGTCGTCGGTCATCGTCAACGAATTTTATTTTGATCAGGAATATATGTTTATTATATGGAGTCTCTGGTTAAAATGCCGAGGTATAACAAATTTAACATACACTCCACCCGTTTAAATTCTGACGGAATATGACCTCTGGACGGAATATGACCACACATGAATGGCGTCCGCACATATGGTTGGTCTTCTTTATACCATCGAACAGCTTGGCATTGTTGACGGTATCGAGGTTAAGAGCCAGCATAATAGTTCGGAATCCATGTATAATTATGTTAACTACTCTACTCCGGGTTCGCCCAGTTGCTTAAGAATTGCCATGTATATTCTGTCCGATCCCAGCGATTTTTTGATGACATTTGTAACATCTTCATTCGTAAATTGTGGCGGTAACCCCTCGGTTGATTGGGTATTATACGACATAGCACACCTCTATTCGCATTATCACTTTCGGAGTGCTCTTGAAACTACTTGTTAAGAAAGCAAGTGCTCTTCCGGTATGTCAGAGTTATATTAAATCCTTATGTTGTCTTTTCTTCCAGGGTTCGGAAATAACATGAATGTCTTATTTATTTTTCCCTACTGTTCTGTTCCCGTACAACTACAACTTTTTACTACGATAACGAATTTTCCCTTATGTTATCGAAGAAAATAGTAAATTCTAGTAGATTCTTGCAGTACGGGAACAGACCATTATACTCGCATGCTGGCCAAGAGTAAGTTTGGGGTTAATACGAAGAAGCTCGTCATGTCCATTGGCAAATACTAGGAAATACTGCTGAGATGTTTGTTTTTACTTCGGATATACATCCATCAGAATGAGCTGGCCGGCAGCACTTTGACGCTAACAGAGAGACCTTGTAGATCTCCTATAAAGCAAAACACCCTTTCACTTAGAGACCATTGTCCATTGTGCTCACCCTGGATACCTGAAAAGAAAGGAGTAAAGGAAAGTGAAAAAGGAGAGATAGAGAAAGTCTAAAAGAGTGTAGAAAATTATTTATTTCAGCCATGTCAACATTTTAACAAAGATTAGGATATTCTTTGTGTCTATTCCGGAGAAGAAAGCTAGATTATCAATTTCATATTTGGCAAACTGTCTGTGTCTTCTGCTAATTAGCGATGGACACCTACAGAGTTTTAAGGCGAGAGAATTCTGATCAGACGGTTTTTAAAAACCTGCATCCATGTTTGCCCGTACGAGTAATTTTTTCCATTTGTATTCCCCTTGCCCCTCTCTCCCACAAACAAAGACTTGCCACAAGTAAACTCTTCAAAAGACTGAAAAAAGAAAAAAATACTGAATTTATGAACCACCCTGTTCCGCAGCAAGCAAATTCTAATAGGATTTGCAAATTTTTTGTTCGCCAACAAATTGACATCATTCTTTTCAATTTCGCACAACACTGAACATACCCCATTTGACAGTGTCATTGTTCGCCGACGTCTCTCGATTAGCATTTGGTTACAAAAATTTAGATTCTCACGATTATATTTCAATTTTTCCGTTTTCATTAGACCAATCAATATTATCGAAAAGGAGCCGTATTTGATGTTGAAAAAATGTAAGTCATCTCCCGAACACATTCCATTGTGAAAATTGTCCAATATCTGTGATTTTGTTAGCCACACCTTCCGGTTATTGATGCATTACGTTCGTCTTTTCATTTCGTCTTCCTTCTTTTTGTCGGTTGCAAACTTTGTAGCATTTTGCCATCCATCATAATGGATATGCAGCAACAAACACCGCCTCCTCTCTCACCAGAAGTAATGGTATGTCAGGCTTTACGAGCCGCTACCGACAGCAATCATGAGGTGGTACGCAAAGCTGAGGCCCAGCTGGTAGAATGGGAATCACAGACGGGGTTCTTTCCGACGTTAACACGTTTGTGCTTGGCTGCGGTGGGCGATCCGAATATTATCCAACAGCTGGATGTCAATGTCCGTTGGATGGCCGTGGTCTACCTGAAGAATGGCATTAATAAGTATTGGCGTAAGGGCATGCGTCAGGAATTGTCGCCGGAGGAAAAGCAGCAAATACGTGACCTGCTGCTGATGCATTTCTCGAACGAGCCCATTCCCCAGGTTTCATTGCAAATTGCGGTGCTGATGGCACGTATTGCACGCATAGACTGTCCGCACGATTGGCCACAACTGATGCCCGAACTGCTGAAGCGTATACAAGCATTCTCCGCCTCGAACACTGCTGGCTGTGAATCCCTGAAAAGCGGAGAACTACAACGGGTACTGCTGACGTTGCATCATGTCATTAAGGCCTTGGCATCGCGTCGCATATGGGGCGAGAGGAGAGTCTTCGAGGAGCTGACTAGCAACATCTATGAGTTTCTCTATCAAATGTGGGAAACGTACTGCACACTGTTCTTCCATCAGCTGAAAGATGGCCAGCCCATGTTGGCCAAAACCACGCTGGAGATTGCAGTGTTGTGTACTCGGATCTTGCGGAAGCTAACCATTTATGGTTATATGAAGCCACAAAACTTCCCTGTTTGCTTACAATTTGTAGAGAAGTTATTCGGACGCTTGAAGCAGTGCCTAAGTGTCCGCTACGAACTGCGCCAATTGAATGCCGACGAAAACTTGGTCAGCCTGCTGGAAAAGTTGATTTTGAAACAGATGAAAACCCTGCTGGAATTCCAAGATACACATGCCGTGGCCTTTAAGAATTTCGTACCCATGGCCCTGCAGTTCACATTCGATCATGTCTTCCATGTTAGTGCTTATCTGATATTCACCGAAAACGTCATAAATTTTCGCCAATTTGCCATACACTGTATCAATTTGATGAAGGGTCTAATGTCACCGTTCTATTGGCAGAAAATCGACAACTTCTTGGATAATGAAAATAGCCAGGACTTGGAGATACGTTCATCGCTGGAAACCTTTTTCACCGAGGAGCGCTTAAGTTATATTTGTGAGAAAATTATTACACATTATTTTATTCTGACACAAATCGAATTGGATTTATGGCTGGAGGATCCGGAGGAGTTTGCCCAAGATGATAGTGGTGGTGATACATGGAAATATGCGTTGAGGCCTTGTGTTGAGACTCTCTTTACGGTGTGCGTTACCAATTATCAAGCTCAAATGTCAGCAGAAGTTGTGAAATATGTACAGAAAGCTCAACAAATACAGCTGACAGCGGAATCGGATCTAAAAGATATCTTACTCAAAGATGCAATTTACAATGCAGCAGGGCAGGCTTCATTACATTTATTTAATGAACTCGATTTCGATGCCTGGTTTAGTGGTCAACTGTTGAATGAACTGAAAATCGATGCACTTAATTTTCGTATTCTAAGAAGACGTATCATATGGCTACTGGGCGAATGGGCTGGTGTTAATTTTTCGCGTAATCTACGACCCTTGGCATATGAGGCATGTTTACATCTTCTGCGACCAGCTGAAGATATGTCCATCCGTTTGGCAGCATCCAGTACATTATCCATATTAATATCTGATTTTGATTTTGCTCCCGAATCCTTCCTACCCTATTTGGAACCCTCGTTCAATGCTCTCTTCATTCTGTTGCGTGAAGCCAAAGAATGTGATACCAAAATGAAAGTATTGGCTATTATGTCATCGCTGGTGGAGAAAATGAGTGATAACATTGAACCCTATGCCGATAGTTTAATATCATATTTACCTCTGCTATGGAAAGAAAGCGAGGACTATAGTATGCTGCGGTGTGCTATCATCTGTACACTACAACAAGTTGTGAAAGCGATACGTGACATACCGGAGAAAATGCGTCCATTTTTGTATAGTGTGATTGCATTGAGTACTGATCTGCAGGTGAGTTGTGATGTAGTAGATGTATTGAGATGATGACGTAATGAATGCAATTTCATAATGTTTTTAACTTCTAGAGAAAGTTAGGAAGAAATTTTAATCATACAATGATAGTACTGATTGTGATGATTAAAGGGAACAGTTCATTATGTACAAGAGTGAAATCAAGAAGGTTGAACACAAGTTTTGGGTATGTTTTAGTGAGTTTAATTGATGGAGTTAACGATGCGGTCAGATTTTGTAAAGTAATATCTAAAGGACTATAAATTATTCAACAAGTATAAGAGCTAAATCAAGAAGGCTAAACGCAAGTCTTGGGTATGTTTTGTGAGTCGATTGAAGGAGTTAACGAAGCGATCATATTTCGTAAAGTAATATCTAAGGACCATAAACAATTCAAGAAGTAAAATATCGATATCATGAAGGCTAAAGGACCATAAACGAAGGTCTTGGGTATGATTTATTGAGTCAGTTGGTGGAGTTAACGAAGCGGTCAGATTATATCAAGTAACATATAAGGATCATAAATCCATAAGTAATATCAAACCAACTGATGGCACATTGACTACTTCTGGCAGGGGTATTCTTGACTTTTAATCGTTTACTCTTTTTCCCGGTTGTACGAAGAAAGGGATAACATGAAGGAAGAAGAAGTAGAGGTTAAAACTGGTAGCCCAAGTTGTAAATTGTTATGGGGTCTACCTCGGAGAAGGTTAGCATCCTCAAATCTACCAAAAATGAATGCCTTCTGTTAGGAAACATAGGACATCAGCAGAGTAGATGTTCGATTATTATTTATGTCAGCAATGCACCTGATAAAACTCCCACTCTGAAAACACTTTGGGCCAGAACCAGATAGCAAATGACCGGGTATATTTATCATACATATCGAATCTGAGGAAGGAGGTAAATTTTATCCCAAAAGCTGGGAATCCTAGAGAATGGGGAATAAAAACTAGAAAGACTGCTGGACCTCGAAATTAGGATCCCTTATGTCCGAGACAAGATCAGGCAGGTAGGCCATCTATGTGGGATTCCGTAACCGTGCATTTACCATTCCTTTAAGTGGACTGTATCGAACGCCTTGGACAGGCGTCCGTTTGAAGGTTCGTCACTGATTAAAGCCATTCTTCCCTGATACCATGTGTCTTTCTGATATATACAAGTCAATTGCTGCGACTGCTGGACCTCGAAATTAGGATCCCTTTTGTCCGAGACAATATCTGTTTGGTGTGTGCCGGTGAAGGCAGGTAGGCCATCTATGTAGGATTCCGTAACCGTGCATCTACCATTTTTTTACGTGGACTGTATCGAACGCCTTAGGCAGGCGTCCGTTTGAAGGTTCGTCTCTGATTAAAGCCATTCTTCCCTGATACCATGTGTCTTTCTGATATATACGAGCCAATTGCTGCGTATAGATGCCAACGTCGTAAGATGAAGCCTGCAATTATTAGTTCTAATGGTAGTACTTTCGTCAACAAAGCTGATCGGAGGCTATAGTCTGTGAATGACCAGTTACAATCTCTCTGGAGTTCTACTGGGAATAGTTTTGGCTATGAACCTAACCGTGGGTATAGTCTGACAGTTTGGGGCCTAAACCAAATTGATGGCTGTTGTTTTGTGCCCATATCAAGGGATAAAGCTTTGGCCCGACAGTGATATTTGTGATAAATTGGTACCTGCACTTCGGCGAGAGATTATTGATGTAACAGGTTGGCTGTTGATGAAAGTCATTTCCTGAAAATAATGGTAAAAAACGGAAAAAGGAAAATATATAAATTAAATGTTAGGAAATCGGATTTGAAAAGGGTAGCGGACGGACAATTGAATATATGGTGTGTGTCGTGAGGGCTTGCTCGCAGAAGGGGCACCTGTTTAGGGTTCCGGAGACAATGCGCTCTCGTATCCGGAACTTAGTTGGTCCAGAACAAGATCTGTTGTTGTAGGACTTTATTGCATCTGTAGCCATTTAAGATTCAAGACCACCCCACCACATGTCCAATATTAGGACATCAACTTAAGCCTGTATGTGGCCTGTTGTGCACTCCAGAGAAGGAAGAAATTTAGAAGAAGTCATCTTTGGATTTTAATTGTCCTAAATTTCTAGGAATTATGTTTTGTTTGTGAAGTCTTTCAGTTTTTTCCATTCAACCCCCCAAAGTCGATTATTTCACAAAAGTTGTTCGTTCCTAAAAAAATTCTAAAGTTTCGCTATCTTCCCCACACGCTCTACACCAGCTCCTTCCCTCGTATCCAATCTTGTGCAAGTGGGCCTGCAGCCCGTTATGTCCTTTGAGAATACCGGGCAGTCTGTTGATTTCCTAATTGTTTAGCATTAATATTTGTCTTACCCTCTTTTGGGTCTCCCCATAAAATTTTTGTGTTTTTCAAAGTCCACTCGATATTGCAAAGAATTTTGTGGGTTCCAATTGCCCCATAACCTCAGCTCTAGACGCGATGCACTAAAAATATTTTGACTACTAACCCACATAAAAATGCAATCGAGGCCGCTTAGAACAGGATCAAGGGACTGGACGAAATTAGTCGCTATAACTTACTTAGCTGGCTTGTTACAGAACGGTTGTTCCATAAGCCGAGCTTAAAAAAGATTTCCAAGCGCGTCGGTCTTGTGCGCAAGTCCACCAATTTGGAAGACCACGTTCCAAGATGTTGTTTTGTACTTGGTCTTTCCATCTAATTTGTGGCCTTCCCCTTCTACGGGAACCATCAGTAGGCTCATTTTTATATGCCTTTTGAGCTGGGGCATTTTCATTCATCCGCACAACATGGCCTAGCCACCGTAGTCGCTGCAGCTCAATACGACTGACTATTAGTCGCTATTAGCGATAGCAATTAAAGGACATAGCTTTTGTCAGGGATTTTTGGATAACGTCATTGGAGTAATCGGTTATTACTCCAATATAATGTTGGGGTTTATACAAATTTTCGTCTGTTTATATGTAAGGCTAGGTTCCGGAACAGAAGAAAGATTGATTAGAATTTAAATTTTATTTAAAAAGTGAAGCAATTTCTAATAATCCCTCTAAAATATATATTTTTAATAACCCCAATTTTTTCATAAATTTTTCCAGGAACCCTCTCATATATATCTCATCGAAGAAGGTCTCTCATTATGGGTAGCTGTTGTTGAAAATTCCACAAGCATGTCGGCGCCACTCATCGATCTATGTCGAAACATTATGCCGATCATCGAAATGTCATCGGAAAATCTACGTACTGTACTGGTGTTGATACAAGCCTATATCCTATTAGATGCCAATGCTTATTTGGAACGTTATGGACGTTCATTTGTCGACTTTTGTAATCGTATGTTTGACGATATACGTCCCGAGGGTATAATACTTATGGTGAAAGTATTGGAGATATGTTTGAAAACCGACACAACAAATGGTCTGGAATTGGTGCGGCCCGTTTTACCCTATATTTTCCGACAAGTTTATAGCAATAAAGATTTTCCTATGCTAATGGGAATGTACCTAACGATGGTGGCACGCGTTTTGCTCATAAGTCAACAGGTTTTCATGGAAGTCATACAGGAACTGCAACAACCAAATGCCTTGGAAACCATTCTAGATGTATGGATCACAAAAATGCCTTTGGTCACAGAATTGGAGAAAATCAAATTATTCTCGTTGGCCTTTTTATCGATATTTTCCAATAATCCCATATTGTTGGAACGTTTTCCCGCCATTATGCAAAATATTGGTGATGCTCTGTTCGAGGTGATGCGTGAAGATGACGATGGTCAACAACAGCCGTTGACTGATACAGACGCCAATGCGCCACAAGAAAACAAACCCGTGAAATATTGCGATTCATTGGTATTTGCCGATGAATATGATTTGGATACGAGTAGTTATTGTACCATGGATGATTTTGATTATAAAACCTATCACTATGATCGTTGCCGGCAGTTGTCATTAAAGGATCCGGTACACAAGATTGCTTTACCGCAATACATCGAATGGCAGTTGGGGAATTTACGTACCCAACTCGGCGATGAAGGATATCAGCAGCTAATGCGTACGGTGTACCCAGCCGTATTGGAAAGATTTTCTCAATTTGTTAATTTACAAATTAATTTCCCCATAAACTAGCAGCACTGAGGTGGCGGTGTCCACCACCATACTACAATCACACACCATCTACAACCCCCTTGTCATAAATTGAACTAAAAGGAGTCTTCATCGTCGTCGCCGTGTACAAGAAAGCAACACAACTAAGGGAATCTATTAAGTTTCTAATAGTAGGTATGTTAAAGCGTTTGTCTGAGATAGTCATTGGCAAGTTGATTCTAACACCATCTGTTGGTTAAATGTATAAGTTACTATTCTAATCAGTTTTTGATACCAATGTAAATTATTTTATGTCATTTTTTAAATATTTTTAATGCTAATAATTTTTAATTTTTTTTTAAATAATATTACTTACTATATTTGTAGAGTATGTATGTATTTAACAAGAGTTTTTTGTTTGATGATAATGATGATTTTTATAATTAAAAAGAAATAAATAAAAAAAGAAAAATAAACGAGAAAAACAAGAAAAAAGGAGATGTAAAAAAGTTCTCCTTTTATGCACTTCTAAAATTAAAATAAAAAAAAAAAAAACGAAATTAATTCATTTTTTAAACAAAATTGTTTTGTTATAATGGATAAATAAAACAATAAAACGAACAAATTGTTTGAGTAGTTGTTATTGGGCAGTTGTTGAAGAAATTATTTAAGGTGAGTAATTTTCATTTTTCATGTAAAAGCCTTCCTCCATCTTGGAACATGACTTCATACAATGACAGAACATATGTTGTAAGCCATCATTGATCCAGTAAGGTGATTATTATTAATTTTTTTTCAAACGTTCCCATGTCTCACTTTCCTACCCCTGCCGACCGAGGTGGCGACCTCCCTTTCATAGGGATCGCGTACACTCCATAATCCGCATTATGATGGAATATGAGAAGGGATAGAAAACCAGCTACAGAAATCTACTTCAACACCAGTTTGTTATTAAGTTGCATCATACATTTAAAAATTCAAGTATATTAGATTTTATTAGTTCTATATTCATGAATACACAGAATTGAAATCAATACACATTTTACTAAGTGGATCTCCCATAAATAATAAAACTTCAACTGATTCAATTTTATCGGTATATATTGTATATTGGGGATCTCATACAAGATGGGTCGGACAAGAGATGTAAAAAGTTGTTTTGTAATGTATGGATCAGAAAATTCTTTAGCCCATCATTTTATAAATCCTAAGACACCGTGGGCTTTGTTTACCACAGAAATTGCATTATTATTAAAATTTAATTTTAGATACATTAAAATACCAAAGATCAACAAATGAATCTACAGTTGATAAAACAGTACCAATAATATGTTGTTGTTGTAGCAACTGTCTACATGTTTGTTGTATTTAAATTATTCTGGTTCTGACTCCTCTTCTATGTTCAGGATGGTTGCAATCTGTAACGGCTGCGTCCAAAGAGATTCCGGAGACAGATGAGTGGGTTTAGCAGGGCAGTTAATGAGATGTAGCGTATCGTGAGCTCCAAGTCAACATGCAGGGCATGTGTTTGGTACCGCGCTGTCAATTCGGTCCCAATACGAATTGAGGCGGCTGCACCATCCTGATCATAGTTGGGCTAAAACTACTCTCGTTTGTCTAGGCAGCTGTGGCTCTTCTGCTACTGCACTCACATGGTATTGGTCCATTGCCTGGGTTACTGCTTCCGTGTGAATGCTGGTAATTCCTGCTCGATAAGCCTCTTGATCTAGGGGTTCTCTTTTGTACCGTTGGACATCTCTCTCTCTCTCTCTAGATCATGTAGAACTCTCCTTACGTGCCTAGGTGGGGGAATTCTATCCATAAGATTATGTCATGGATGATTCCTGCGATTACACCCAAGCAGGTACTGTATCGACAACATCCCTTATGACTGGCGTCATAAGGAGGCACCCTGTCGCAGTTCTCAGGGCGGCATTCTGACAGGTTTGAATGTTCTTCCACTGCGTATCGCTTACATTCGCGTACCACACTGGTGCCATTTAGATTACATTTGTTTAGGTTTAAATCCATACAGTTTAATTTGCACCATTGAAAAAGGCTATTTAAATCATTTTAAAGTAAATCAGCTTGCTTCATAGAATTATGGGTGATAAACAACTTGACATCGTCTGACATTACATTAGCAACTTGGAATGGATTATTGCATTTGGCAAATCATCAAATTTTTACTGAAACCAATTCGATTTAATTTATATATTAAAAGTTTATGGTTAACCCTGTCAAAAGCTTTACGTTAGTGTATATTGTATCGGTTTGATTACGCTTAATAAAACCTTTTATGGCGGTTGAGGAAAATTGTATAAGATTGGTAATGGCTGAGAGGCCACTACGAAAACCATGTTGATATGGACTTAAGATTGGCTGAACTTTATGAGAAATTACATCAGTAATCAATTTTTCGAATAATTTTAGAATTGCACTTAATTTAGGATTTCATCTATACTTCGAGACATTAGTTAAGCTACCAGTTTTTTGTAATCCAATTATATAGGATTTCTTCCAGAAGGTAGGAAAATGACTATATTTCCGGGATAGCCAATGTATCTGAACAGTACTTTTGAATTATGCTAGGAATGCCATCCGGACCTGGACTTATAATTGATCTTAAATTAACGTAGATTTTTAGAAACACATTGACTTTGTAGAAAAAGCATAGATATTTCATCTATCGTCGATAATTTATAACTATATGTGTCTTTATTTGGACAGGGTGAATATGAATATGTTGTATCGAAAAAATTGCAAAGCACTCTGAAATTTCAGAGTTTTTCTCCAATATCTGATTATTGAATTTCAAAATGGTGGGATTTGAGGTAGTTTTCCTTTTTATATTAACAAAGTCATAAAAAGATTTAGGATAGGATTTGAGATTATGCTTAATCTTGTTTAATCTTGTTTTTTGAAAAATCGCCTATTTTTGACCACAAACTAAGATAAAAAATAATGAACATCTTCACCAATTGGTACCTATACACTCACAGAGAAACGTCCTAAAAATTTGAAATCAATTGGGTTATAAGTTTTTGAGTTATCGTGCCCGCCATTCGCAAAAACGCTGTTTGGAGAAAAACGCGTTTAAAGTGTGAGAAGCCCTCTTGCTGTCACCTGATGCTAACACAATAAATCGGCTATATCTTTAAAAATTGTTGAGATTTTCACTTGAAATTTTATAGGGAAATTCTTGAATTAGTGTAGGTTTAAATTAAGTCAAAATAAAAAATTAATAAGTGGGGTACCCTTAAATAAAGATTGAAGAATTTTTGATAGCTAAATTATTATGCATCATGGATATGCATAATGTAGGATGGTACTTATCTTCGGGAGTACATACTAGCGGTATTCTAATTATTTCAAAACATTGTGTATAATTCACAAATGCTAGATCTAAAATTCGATCACAACAATTTGATATTCTATTTATTTGATAAAGATTTATGTCGCTAAATCGATTTACAATTTCAAAATTATATGGGTTTACATTTGCATCAGATGTCAAGGGTGTTAGAGCCTCAGAATCTGGCAATGAAAGCCACTGTACGGACGGCAGATTAAAATCGCCGATAACTAATATTCTGTCAGTCATTCATTTTGTTAGTGATTGAATTTATTGCTAACACATGCTGATTATAAATATCAAGTTGCGATGAGGGAGGAATGTATGAGCAACTCACAAATAATTTCTAGACTTAATATAGTACGCGATGGCAATTTGAACTCTAGACTTAATTCAGTACGCCATGCTAAATTTCGTGCAAATCGAAAGATATATAAGGACATTTACCTTAAATCGGACGAAAATATATATGGGAGCTATAACTAAATTTGAACCGATTATTCCCAAATTCAATAGGGTTCGTCCTTGGGCCAAATAAATGAGCTGTGCCAAAATTCATCCAATTCGGATCATAAATGCGACCTGTAGTTTGTTTACAATTTAAAATGGACAGATGGACGGACGGACATGCATAAATCGACTCAGAAAGAATTTCTATCCATATTCTCAAAAGGAGAATATTGCCTGTTACAAACATATGTACAAATACATAATACCCTGTACCACAGTGTGGTGAAGGGTATATATACAGAAGTGCACTACAGATTTATTTTCGATCACTGGAACCTTCAGGATATTAAACATATGTACATTAGACTGTGCTACTGCAAATATAAATGATCTTGATTAATGTCTGTTTCCACCGATTTAATTATGAATTATAGGATTTAAATATGTCCATGTTCGCATGTGTCAATTTCTGGTTAACTTTAAACCGTACCAGGCAAACCTCTTCCCCACATTTTCAACCCTTGTTTCAGGACTTCATATAGAGATGGCAATTCTGATGAGCAAATAAAATTTTCGAAATTTATATTTTGAGAAACTTATAATTTGGAGGTTATAGAACAAATATTTCAAATAAATAAAAAATAAGTAGATTTCTTAACGATTTTACTTTATTCCTAATGCTTGCCTTATTCCGTAAATAAGATTCAAATATAAACAAATTCCACAAATTCTATTTTGACAACCCTATTTTCCATATTTAACGCGCCAATGTCTAGTTGAACCATTACCATGGTAACGTTGAACTTCAGAGGTCCTTTAACACCACCCTTCCTGGCACAATACAAAGTTATAATAGACAATAAAAAAGAAAACACGTTTAATTTATTTATTTGAAATAATTTTAATATAACAATAAATTTGTTTCAATAAAATGTCAACAACACGTCGTAATGTCATCATAACCGATTTGGATCAATCCGACAATGAACAGCAACGACAACAACAGCAAGAAGACCAACATCGTAAGGTTGGCCACAAAAAACGTACCAAAGAAAAACAATTACAAACATTATCTGGGAATTTTACAAGACGTTCCCAGAGTGCTGAATGTAAGCCAGAGGAAAGACTGCTGCGTGGCGGTGAATCGACTGGTGGCGGTGGTGGTTGTGGTGATAGGATAAATAATAAAAATGTGAAACATGTTAGCTATTTTCATGATTTGGTAAGTTGTGATTTAGCAAAGTCTTGAATGCAGAGTTTCCGGACAAATAGTTCATGATGTGAAAAATGTTGGTAAACAATGAAGAAAATCGACTTCAGTTGATTTTATCCGCAAATTAATAGGTACAGAAGCTCAGTTCAATATCTGCTTGATATTCTGAAGGCTCTAGTACACAGAAATAAACCTGTGATGTAAATCTGGGCGATTTTATGTTATATTTCGCGTTTGGAAACACTACTATATGGTTTGTTCCCGTACTACAAGAATCAACTACTACTACGATAACGAATTTTCCTTTATGATATCGAAGAAAATAGTAAAATCTAGTATATGTTTGAGGTACGGAAACAGACCAATAGTTGGATTTGTGTTGTGTCAGTATGAAAATAGTTTGAGTTTGCCTAATATCTGAAGTTTCTGAAGGATATTTAAATAAGAACATGTTCCATCTTGAGCTTCTTCTGACTACGAATTTATTTTGCAAAGAACTCCAGCAGTCTATTGCATGCCACATATAAATTACACGACCGTGTTTATGTTCCTTAAATATCCAACTCACGTTGGTCACGATCCGACCAAACTTAATGAAATTTTTACTTGTATTATTCTTATTTTAATTTTTGACCAGTTGTATAACATTTTTATTCTCTCAATCAAATGAACTGCATAGTCCTCTATTTTTCCTCTTTACTTTCCATTAAATTACTAAAATATTTCCATTCCCTCCATTTCAGCTCCAGTCGAAGGACAAACAAATGGAAAAACTCCTTCAACGCTTAGCGACAGTTCATAAATTTAACGAACAATTTGCCGATGAAAATCAACGCCTACTCCATGAGGCCAAAGTTCTGCAACAACAAATCGCCCACCTACAACAACAAATAGCAAATTGTGACAAATGTCATCGTTTGGAAAGTGAACTAAAGAAGAGTGATGAAGATAATCGTTTATTAACTGCCGATGTAAATATGATGAAGACCTTGGTCTACCGTTTGAATGTACAAATTGAACATTATCAAGATGCATTACGCCAATCGAAATTAGCTTCCGAAGAAACTCTAAAGACTGCCAGTGCCTCAGGTGCGAATAAATCTTCCATATCACAGTGGCAAGAGGAGCCAATACGTAATCATACATTGGCTCCACTGCTGCAATCCTACGATGAAATGATACGCGACAAAGATGATTTAATACAACAATATACCCAAGAATTTGAACATTTTACGGGAGAGTTGAAAACAGTTTTGGAAGAGAATAATCGTTTACAGCAGCAAGTGGATTCGCTGAAGAGAGATGGTGGTAATTGGCGTGAGGAACGTGCCCGACTTCAGGCTCAGCTGGACATATGCCGGCAAAAGGCTGAAGCTCAAACCCGCAAAACTGATTTAGCCAAAGAAAAACTGGTCGAAGTTATGCACTGTTATGAACAGAAGATACAAACATTGGTTTTGGACATGGAACATTTACAGAATGCATATACCAGATGTAAAGCAGAATTGGTGTCTCTCAAAAGTATTGCAGCGTTACCCCAAGACACCATAGCCAATTCACTAAAAGAATGCAAAGAACTGCTCGAACAATTACGCCAACAACATAGCAAGGAAAAACATTCTCTGGAACGTACAATTGGAGAGCTAACCGAACGACATGCCAGTGCGGATCATCAAGTGGTAAAGTTTAAAGATGAAAATGCTAAATTAAAACAAGAATTGGAACAACATTCTGCTCAGATGGAAGAGTTGCGGAAACGGAATGCCTCACTGCAACGTTCAACAGAAAAGGTGAAAAAATCACGAGATCGTTTGCGGGCACGACTTCGTATTGCTCTACAATGGGCTCAAAAACTAGAAGAAGGTCAAGCGAATTTACAAAGTACTTGGGATGCTCTCAAACGTTTGGAAACTATTGTCAAACATAAAGAATCTCAAGTTCGTGGTTTACATGCTCGTCATTTGCAGGAGATTGATAAAATGGAAAAGAAATTAGCTCAGAAGGAGGAGACAATAAGGACGATATTACGCGATCGTTTAAATGTAAATACAACGGAAAAGCGATAGCAATAGTTGATGGGTGCTGTGTAATTTGATTCTAGTCAATTTGTTAGGTTATGTTTTATAATGTTTTTAAATTATTTTTTATACATTAACTTAATGTAAAAATAAATGAAATTATAATAGAAATTGTTATAGTTTTCATATTTTAGAGGCAATTGGGTTTCTACAAAAAGGACTAATAATAAAATTATTGTTTTATATTAGTTGAAATCGATAGGTTTTATAAATAGGCGAAGATGAAATTAACTGGGAATTAAGGAGATGAAATTAATTGTTGGTATTATAACAGGATACTCCAGTTCCCATTCACAGCTTTGCCAAAAAATGTCCTAGCTGAGTTATTAAATCTAACCTCAAACTTCTTCTCCAACATTTATCGAACGGTTAATAAAAATTACATTGAAAATACTTTAATGGCAGGACATACACCTTCTAAGATTTACTCAATATTTCTTCATTCACTTACTTAGCTGGATTATGACAGAACGGCTGTTCCAAAAGCCGAGCGTAAAAAAGATTTATAGGCGCGTCAGTCTTGTGCGCCTCTCATGCAATTTGAACGAGATGTTGTCTTCTACTTGATCTTTCCATCTAATTCGTGGACTTCCCCTCCCTCAAACACTCCAAGAGCTGCCTCATCTGCTTGCACAAGTATCCATGCTTCAGATCCATACAACAGCATGGGACTGGTGAGAGGTGGTCTTGCTTTTGAGTTGCTTACTTAGACCAGAGTAGGATCTGTTGGCCAACACTATTCTCCTCCGGATTTGAAAACTGATGTTATTAATTTTGTTTTTGGCGGTACCGAGGTATATAAAATCGTTCACTACCCCCGAAGCTGTAGTGTTCAAGTTCCACAGTTGGTCCGAGTCTACGGGACGTCTTGCGCGTTGATACCATCAGCTTGGTCTTCTTGCCATTTACTGTCAGACCCACTTTGGCAGACTCCTTCTCAATTTGTTCAAAGGTGGCTGTTACCGCTCGCAATGTTCGACCCATTACGTCGATGTTGTCGGCGTAGGCGAGTAAAATATGCTTTTTGGGGTACAGAGTGTCATTTCTGTTCACATTTGCATCTCGTATGACCTTTTCCAGCAGGATGTTGAACAGGTCACACGACAAACTGTCACCTTGTCTGAATCCACGTTTGGTATTGATGGTCTCCAAGAGGTACTTTCCGTTATTAACTGCTCTCCTTGTGCCAGTTAAAGTTATCCTGCATAGCTTTATTATTTTTGCAGGAATGCCGAACGCAGACATGGCTTTATACACCTCTGATCGGATAGGGCTGTCGAGTGTGGCTTTATAGTAGACGAATAGGTGGGATGTGTCGATGTGTTTTTCGTGGGTCTTTTCAAGGATCTGGCGCTGAGTAAAAATCTGGTCAATGGCGGATTTTCCAGGTCTGAAGCCGCATTGGTAAGGTCCAATAATGTCATTGACCATTTGCTTCAATCGTTCACACAGCACACTGGATAGCACTTTATATGCAATGGGAAGAAGACCTATTCTTCTATAGTAGGCACATATCGTCTTGTATCCTTTTTTCTTCATTCACAACTTCGTGAGCTTTGAAATCTAACCTCAAACTTCTTTTCAAACGTAGATATGTCGAATGGATAATACCAAAATACATTGAAAACATTTCAATGGCAGGACATATCCCATATTTAAGATTTACTCAATTTGATCTTAAATCCCAAAATATTTATAACGGAATCTACACAACCTACGTATCGTAACATTTTAATAATTATATAGAAAACGACAACGCTTTTTATTGTGTTTCTTTTTGTATATGAAACTAACAACTCAACGTGAATGCTTTACAACCAAGAAGAAGCATTCCAGTCAGCTGTTTAATTTGTATTAAAGGGATATGGATATTTCTCGACAAAACGCTTAAACTTGGCTATGTTTATATTTACAATCATACATAATTAACTAAAAAACAATAAACAATTTAATGTTGACATGGAAAAAACCTGCGGTAAATTTATATTTTTTGTGGCCATGTTGATACTGGCATTAGGCCAGCAATTGGTCTCTGGCATGTTGGGTATGTATGTTGGGATTAATTGATAAAGTTTTGATGCAGATAAGATTTTGCGTGTTTATGTTTTCTAATTGAAATTAATTTCCAGGTGATTCACATCATCCACCCCTAAATGATATTGTTACCACCCAGGATATTATAGCTGGTGATGTTTTCTTTGAAATAACAGAACCCTATTCGTTGGAGTACACGTATCGTTTACGGCCATCGAAGGATTTTGGCACATCATTTTCACAGCGTTTGGAGGGTGTTGCATTAGTGCCGACCATACCATCGGATGGTTGCACAAAAATTGAAAATAAACGTGCATTACGTGGTAATGTTGCACTCATCGATAGAGGGTAAGTTGAGGTGTTAGTGTTTAATGATTTTAAATAAGGCATTTATTTGTAGTGAAAAATACGTCAAACAGGGTAAATAAATATTTAGACCACCAGAACGATTTACTATCATCTGCTATTGCCATATTTATTTGAATATGAACATCATAGATTTATGCCTTCAGGTGGACATTTGAAATAGGAGCCCACGGCTCATTTTGAATAGATATAAAAAGTGAGGATTAGCTACAGATTTACAATTTAGCATAGAGTTGTCTTTTGTCTGCAGGCAGGCCAATTTCGATAATGGGCCTTATCGGTCCACTTTTGGGCATAACCCCCATACGACGGTACTCAAATTTGCGGTATTTTTTACACATTTTTTAACTGAATTGGCCTTAATTTGTTGTAGTAGCAATCCTATTTCTTTTGACAATGGACTGAGCTAGGTCCGTCGCACTATGTCGCGAGTTCATATAAACAGCGGCCAAAATAGAAGGAGTTAACTTACAATAACTCCTTCCATTTTTGAAATTTGGTACTGACAAAAAATTGGATAGATCGGACCAAGATTTGGTATACCTCCCATATAATGGTCCTTGAGAATGTCACCCTTTTTGGCCTATAAAATCTTTAAAATTCAACAAAAATCAATGAAAATTGGCAATTTACATTTACTTATGCCTATGAAGCAACGGACCAAAGATTTGATATACCTCCCATACAAAGGGTCTTGAAAAATACGCTTTTTGGACCTATAAATTGTTTATATTCATCCAAATTCCATGAAAATTTTCATGTCTTCGTCCAAATTACATAAAAATTGGATATTACAATATAATAATAAAATACTAAATACAGTATTTTTCGGTTTCAATTAACCGAGGAACCCGCTTAATTGAACTGTTTGTTCTATTATAGATATCACGCATAATTGGGAGAAATTAATTTCTAATGCTATTGTGAAATACAAATCAAACACTTACGCTTTTTCGCGGGTTTTTTCTATATAGAAAAAATTATCCCCAGCTTCTGGGGATTTTTTTCTTTATAGAAAAAATTATCCCCAGCTATTCCCAGAAGCTGGGGAAAATTTAATATATTCTATATGATTTATTTCCGGATTTTCAACTGGCAGTTTAATACTTTTTTCTAATATTTTAAGTCTTATATTTAAAAATAACTTAATATGTTTTTAATTTCTTCTATTCCTTTTTTTCCAGAGAATGTTCCTTTCTAACGAAAACAATTAATGCCGAAATGGCTGGAGCCCTGGCGGCTATTATTACCGAATTCAATAGTGAATCCAGCGAATTTGATTATTACATAGAAATGATACATGACAAAACCGATAGAGATACGCAAATACCAGCTGGATATTTACTTGGTCGTAATGGTGTGGTAATAAAAAATACACTGCAACGACTAAAACGATCATATGCTCGTATAAATTTACCAGTTAATTTAACATTTGTACCACCATCAAAAATTAATCATCCACCTTGGTTGGGTTGGTGAGACATGCGGTGATGTGCTAGTCAGAATTTAACAAAATACAAATAATAACTATATAAATTGGATTTGGTAGAGAGAAAAGAAAAAAAAAAAAAAAAATAGCAAAATGTAAAAGGCCTGCAATATAACTGTAACTGTAAAGTACAATAGAGATGTGAGAAAAGATAAAACAAACAAAAGGAATATTTCATCGCTTCAAATAACACTGTATTACTTTAAACCAAAGTGCATTCTATAACTAATTGTCCATAATGGATTAAATTATTATATTATCAGCAATAGATTATTATCATCATCACAATAAGCGATTAGTTGATTTTATAAAATTCTATACCAAAAAACAAAACAACTGAAACTAAAAACTAAAGTTAATGGAAATTTTGATTTATTTTATTTTATATGTTTTTTTAAAAATGTATTCTTGTGATTAATGAGAAGCAATATTTGATTTATTTTTTAATTATACCAAAAAAAAAGAAGAGTGAGATTGTGTTTTTTTGTAAGAGAAGACATTGCAGCTAATTATTGATATTACATATTTTTTAAAATTATTTTTTGGGGGTTCCGTTTAATTTCTATACGATTTGATATCGTGCAAATGACACTTGTTTTTGAATTATTTCCTTATATAATTTATATGACCCACAAATGGCTTTATTGTTCCTTTTTATTGTTATCATTTTTAAAACTGATTCTTGTCAATATTTTAGTTCAAATTATTTTATTTAAAATGTAAATAAATAAATTATAAAAAAATAATACAATTTATTTTATTTTTGGTATAAAGGGTAGACACATAAGAGGCTGACAAATTTTGACATTTTCAGAAGAAGAAAACATATATTTATATATCACAAAAACACAAGGCCACAATACGTTTTACTAAAGTGCTGTGTGCTGAAATTGAGAAGTGATTTAAATGTTATAAGAAAATATACTCCATTTGAATAATTTATTTTTAAAAAATATTCTTTAAAAAATCCACGCCTTTTGAAGGCTGGTTAAAATATTCTTTAAAAAATCCACGCCTTTTGAAGGCTGGTTAAAATATTCTTTAAAAAATCCACGCCTTTTGAAGGCTGGTTAAAATATTCTTTAAAAAATGCACGCCTTTTGAAGGCTGGTTAAAATATTCTTTAAAAAATCCACGCCTTTTGAAGGCTGGTTAAAATATTCTTTAAAAAATGCACGCCTTTTGAAGGCTGGTTAAAATATTCTTTAAAAAATCCACGCCTTTTGAAGGCTGGTTAAAATATTCTTTAAAATATATTAACCAGCCTTGGGAAGGCTGGTTAATATATTCTTTAAAAAATCCACGCTTTGGGAAGGCTGGTTAATATATTCTTTAAAAAATCCACGCCTTGGGAAGGCTGGTTAATATATTCTTTAAAAAATCCACGCCTTGGGAAGGCTGGTTAATATATTCTTTAAAAAATCCACGACTTGGGAAGGCTGGTTAAAATATTCTTTAAAAAATCCACGCCTTGGGAAGGCTGGTTAATATATTCTTTAAAAAATCCACGCCTTGGGAAAATATTGTTTAAAAAATCTACGTATTGAAAAGACTAGCAAAAATATTCTTTAAAAAATCCTCGCTTACATAAATTTTTCTAAAAAAATCCACGATCTTTGCCCTTAAAAAAATATTCAAAATTTGTATTTCCACATAATAATTTATACATTTACACACACAAATAATTTAGATATACATATTAACGGCGACGACGGCCTCTAGAACTTCGTCGCGATGAACGACTACGAGAACGACTGCTTGATTGTCGCCTTCTTCTTCGTGGCCCCCTTCTTGCACTTCGTTGATTTGTTGTTTCATTGGCATCTGAAGTTATGTTCTCCATACTCTTTATTTTTGGCAGAGCTTCTTCCAAATTACCCTCAATATTATCGGCAGCAACATCGGGAACAAAATAACGATCTCTTAATTTTCCAATGTAACCATATCGTACGCCAGCTTCCAAGGCAGCTTTGGCTTTATTCATAAATGTTGTGGTAATTGGTTTATCCTCATTGACGGCAAGATGTTGAACAAATTTCGTCAAGTTCGCAGGCTCTTGAATATCATCTAGGGTGTTTAAAATTTCTTGACCTTTAATAACGGGTGCCATGGTCGTTCACAATAATTTTTTTTTAATACAATTATAAAAATTAGATTATAAAATTATAAAAATAGGTTGAACACAATTTGTATTGAAATTCAAATGAAAATGGATTTTTTTCGTATGACATTTAAATAGTTTTTCATGGCCTTTTTCATAGCCTATTTAGGGCTTGTTATAATTTACACCGTACAGTATTGGAAGGTATTGTTGTCCTTGTAGTTTACCTTGAAAGGATATGAAATGGCTGGAGGGTTATAAAGCCATTTTTCAATGAATTGGCTGTAATTTGGCATTCTGAATTCTTGGAAAGTTGAATATTCACTCCTAAACCTGCGATGTTTTGCTTGAAAAAATATTCTTTAAAAAATCCACGCCTAAAGCTGTTATGTTGCTTGAAAAAATATTCTTTAAAAAATCCACGCCTAAAGCTGTTATGTTGCTTGAAAAAATATTCTTTAAAAAATCCACGCCTAAAGCTGTTATGTTGCTTGAAAAAATATTCTTTAAAAAATCCACGCCTAAAGCTGTTATGTTGCTTGAAAAAATATTCTTTAAAAAATCCACGCCTAAAGCTGTTATGTTGCTTGAAAAAATATTCTTTAAAAAATCCACGCCTAAAGCTGTGATGTTGCTTGAAAAAATATTCTTTAAAAATCCACGCCTAAAGCTGTGATGTTGCTTGAAAAAATATTCTTTAAAAATCCACGCCTAAAGCTGTGATGTTGCTTGAAAAAATATTCTTTAAAAATCCACGCCTAAAGCTGTGATGTTGCTTGAAAAAATATTCTTCAAAGAACCCCGCCTAAAGCTGTGATTTTGCTTGAAAAAATATTCTTCAAAGAACCCCGCCTAAAGCTGTGATTTTGCTTGAAAAAATATTCCTTAAAAAATCCACCCCTAAAGCTATGATGTTGATTGGAAAATATTCTTTAAAAATCCACGCCTAAAGCTGTGATGTAGCTTGAAAAAATATTCTTTTAATAATCCACGCCTAAAGCTGTAGTGTATCTTGAAAAAATATTATTTAAATAATCCACGCCTAAAGCTGTTATGGTCCTTGAAAAATAATATTATTTTAGAAATCCACCCCTATCACTGCGCTGTAATACATTCTAATTTTCTTCAAAACGTATTGAAGGAAATTATAATATAATATCAAATATTGCATTATGTAAATCGAAACCAATATCCTTTACCTACATATGATTTTCTTGCATCATAACCACTGCGCGTTTTTCTAGTAGGAAATTACTGGAAATGCCATATCCGTTAAAAAACACACGATTACACTTATTTTCAATACATATTTTTTTTATTTACATCTAAGGTAATTCCATTATAAAATATATCACTTTGCTTTACTAATAACATAACATACACATATGTACAAGGGCGTTTTTTGGCGTAAGTAATACTTAATACTATTTTTTGAAGGGAGTGGAAAAAGGAAATTAACATCAATTTCATCCCACAATTTTCCCTAAAACATTCCCAACAGACTTAAATTGAAACACATTCCCATGGTTAGCACCACAATGGATAGCACCAGTATGGCAAAACACAGATAATTCGATTGTATTGGCATTCGAAATAATTTCGCTGACATATCCAGAGTGGAGGCAAACATTAGCATCGAATTGAGATCATCCGTTGAGGTATTGTGATAGAGGAATGGACGTACACGCAAAAAATGTCCATTGCCTTTAACCGTTTGACAGGCATGCGTTAGCGACGAGGCCATAAAGAATGGCATTAGGCCGAGCAATAGCCATAGAACAACATTTATAAAATTCAATATAACAATTTTCAATGCCGAATAATGAAAATCGAAATCTTTGAACATGAAAATGAAACCGGCAAAGGCATATGCCAAATTCATGACAATAAAGAAACACACGGGTATGGAGACATGATTGTTAAGGCGATCCAATAGTTTACGAAATTCCAGAATTTCCTGTAAAGAGAGAGGGGCAGATTAAGACAAGAGAACCATAACAAAAGTAAAGGAGTTAAGTAATACAGTCGAACATGGGTTATACGAACAATCGGAAATTAAGATATGAACTTCGTTGTGTAATGTGGGCAATCCACGAAAAATATTTTAAAATCTGTTTTTTTTTCGGGATAATGCGAAGTCTGTTCGGTGTTCAATATATCCATGTTCAGCTATATGTATTAAATTACTTACTCTCATCCAATCCACGGAGTCTATTGAATGCAATAGCAACTTCTGTGATAGTGTCATCAAATGTATTTTTAGTAGATAACATTCGATACAGTAGCTACTCAGTATGATGATCTCGATAATATCTTGTGCAGCAATTGTTAATAAGAGAAGTATCTGAAAACAAAAGTCAAAATGTTACTTTAACGATCGGAGAAATGATTCTTTAAAAATTCACGCCTATTGCTGTGGCGGTTCTTCTTCTTAAAAATCTACGCCTCTTGCTGTGGCGGTTCTTCTTCTTAAAAATCTACGCCTCTTGCGTGATGGGTCTTGGGACTTTCCTTTAAAAATCCACGCCTATTGCTGTGATGGTTTTTGAAAAAATATTCTTTTAAAAATCCACGCCTATTGCTGTGATGATTTTTGAAAAAATATTCTTTTAAAAATCCACGCCTATTGCTGTGATGGTTTTTGAAAAAAAATTCTTTTAAAAATCCACGCCTATTGCTGTAATGGTTTTGAAAAAAATATTCTTTTAAAAATCCACGCCAATTGCTGTGATGTTTTTTGAAAAATTATTCTTTTAAAAATCCACGCCAATTGCTGTGATGTTTTTTGAAAAATTATTCTTTTAAAAATCCACGCCAATTGCTGTGATGGTTTTTGAAAAAATATTCTTTTAAAAATCCACGCCTATTGCTGTGATGGTTTTTGAAAAAAATATTCTTTTAAAAATCCACGCCTATTGCTGTGATGGTTTTTGAAAAAATATTCTTTTAAAAATCCACGCCTATTGCTGTGATGGTTTTTGAAAAAATATTGTTTTAAAAATCCACGCCTATTGCTGTGATGGTTGTTGAAAAAATATTCATTCAAAAATCCACGCCTATTGCTGTGATGGTTTTTGAAAAAATATTCTTTTAAAAATCCACGCCTATTGCTGTGATGGTTTTTGAAAAAAATATTCTTTTAAAAATCCACGCCTATTGCTGTGATGGTTTTTGAAAAAATATTCTTTTAAAAATCCACGCCTATAAAGCTGTGATTTTTTGAAAAAAATATTCTTTAAAAATCCACTCCTTTTGCTGTGATGGTTCTTGAAAAAATATTCTTTTAAAAATCCACGTGTAAAGCTGTGATGGTTCTTGAAAAAATATTCTTTTAAAAATCCACGCCTATTGCTGTGATGGTTTTTGAAAAAAACATTCTTTTAAAAATCCACGCCTATTGCTGTGATGGTTTTTGAAAAAAACATTCTTTTAAAAATCCACGCCTATTTCTGTGATGGTTTTTGAAAAAATATTCTTTTAAAAATCCATGGCTATTGCTGTGTATAGTTTTTGAAAAAAATATTCTTTTAAAAATCCACGCCTATTGCTGTGATGGTTTTGAAAAAATATTATATTAAAAATCCACGCCTATTGCTGTGATGGTTTTTGAAAAAATATTATTTTAAAAATCCACGCCTATTGCTGTGATGGTTTTTGAAAAATTATTCTTTTAAAAATTCACGCCTATTGCTGTGATGGTTTTTGAAAAAATATTCTTTTAAAAATCCACGCCTATTGCTGTGATGGTTCTTGAAAAAATATTCTTTTAAAAATCCACGTGTAAAGCTGTGATGGTTCTTGAAAAAATATTCTTTAAAAGTCCACGCCTATTGCTGTGATGGAGGATACTTTTTGGGTTCTCTGGTGAATAGTTCGATACAGTCCATCCCATGCTGATTTCAGCAAGAGGAAATCAGGATGGGGTGGGGATATTTGTGTTTCCAAATTTTGGAACCACTAAAAATTCTACACACCTCGGTGTAGGGTATTCAGCTTGGCATTGTTTTATCGTTCCATAAACACTAAAATAAACATGAATAATTTGCTTGTTATAAAATATTTGCCCATAAAATTCTTCAGCACTACTACCTCTGATATGAATATATTTTTCCGAACACACACACACACACCTGGCAGTGATTTACATTACCAGCAGAACAGGCCCCAGACTTATTTATTATCCCACACATAAATAAATGGTAATTAAAAAAGAGGGGGCCCTTCACTCACATCATGCTTATCAGTGGACCTACACTACCACGAGACTCCCTCCTCATCGTTCATTCGTACATACATACCTTTACTGATAGTCCAAGATCACTTTCCATGTGAGTCAACCATTTGACCTTGATAATGGTGGGTTGCATTACAACCACCGGCACTACGTAAGCATAGAGGCAACCGAACAGAATAAAAGCCTTCAATGAGATTTTGTAATTGTTCCTGATCGATGAATTTGCAGCATATAATAGCTGAGACATAGCCCGCCAAATCGAGTAGGAATGGTATGACATAGCCAAAGATGAGTTCACCAATTGTTTGGGAGGCATTGTAGTCGGGCAGTTCGGCCAATGATGCATTTTCATCGGTGAGGTGGAGACTTTTGAGATTTGTTGAAAAGCCACGATCACCGCTGTCGGACAAAGAAGATAAAAATAAATAAATATGGCATAATATTCCAAGAACAACAAAGTGATGAGCAATTACGAAACAACAACGATAACTTACCGATATGATGACAAATACTGTAAAAAATAACCAAATATCAGGACCACCACCAAACTGAGACACTGAAAATAACTTAAAAATGAACGACATTTTGTCGTGTCCGTCGATATGGGATTGAGGCCAACCAGCGATAAAATGATCATGTAGGGGCGCAGGAACTGATGGTGGAAGTTGTCGTTTCACAAGAAATGCAGCAATGAATCAACAACAACAAGAAATTATTATTATAATTCATAGAGAGAAAGCGGGAGGAAGGGAGGGAGAATAAAAATTAAATGATTAGCTTACCGTACGCTTACAATAGTCCAGTATGGCTGAGGTCGGTTCATTTTGATAGTCTTCATTCTGTGGCAAATTCCAACGATTTATAAAACAAAAAGAACTATTAGCTGCTTCATTCTGGTACATTTCCACAACGCGGATGAATGGAATGCGGCACAAGTGTTATGTTATGCAGTTAGGAAGGGAGATATGCAGTATGTACGATGTCTTTAAGCGCTTATGATAAACTGTTTATATTTTTGTTACAACAATAACAAATAATAATAATAATAAACCCTGAGCAAATGCTGCTGCTTCTTCAAGTTCTACTAAACACTCACTAAATACATTGTGTTGTTGTTGTGGCTTTGTTTACATCCCCGTGGATCGATGTGTTTGTCGATCAGCGCCAGCGTCTGTTGCGCGCCCAAAATAACAAACAAACGATGGTGGTGATGATAATAATCGAATCGAAACAAAAGGTGCCTTAATGAATTTTTACGTACCCCAGTCAATTTGAGAGGGACGGAGTTTGTGTTGGAGAGTGTCGGTGTTTCGTTTTATAATTGCCTTTGTCAAATTTTCTGCTTGAGCGAAATCTGAACTGTTGTTAATATTTCTATTGTTGTTATTATTTTGTTTTGTTTTTTGGAGTCTGCTACTGTAAAAGGTAGCAACGATACTGAGATACTCCCGCATTGCTTCGTTGTCGGTATTGTTGACGACGTTAGCGCCAACGTCGACGCGATGTTTAGTCAGGCGCAGCAACCGAACAATTTGGTAGTTCAGAGATCACTCATTAAAATTTATAACTAACATAAATAAAAACATCGTTTAGTTCGTCAGGGTCGATTACTATTCAATGAGAAGCAAAAATACCAAATTACAGCCAATTCCGTTGAACTTAATCTCCAATGGAAGGTACAGTTATATGTCTGCTACACTAAATCATGGGTCGATTTCGTAGGGAGATCAATGTGAATCCAAAATAGTAAGTTGAAAAACATTCTCAAACACCCCCAAATATCGAAATGTGGAAGGTACGGTGATATGATGCCTCCCCTAAAAATTGAACCAATATTGATTTTTATACCCTTTACCACACTGTGAAGGGTATGTGTATATTTTTGTAACATACAAACGGGAACTAGATAGACCCATGGTTCCTTTTGAGAATATGCATAGAATCACTTTCTGA
>NW_026875039.1:0-17426 GCF_032173495.1 Musca vetustissima
TTTAACAAGATCTCCGCACTCCTATCTTCCTATTCTAGATATTTTATTTTTAAATCTTTATAATATAATATATATATATATTTTGTTGAACGGTGTAATTACCTAGTATTAGTATGTGATATCAATTAAATAAACATACAAATGAAATATGTTTTCAGCGTTACGTATAAAGATACCTAATGTGGTTAATATATGCAATCTATTTTTTGCTCTAATGCCATGAAGATATTTATAATTCAATCAAGTTCGGCCCGGCCGAGACAAAGGTTTTTCACTTGTTATTAATTTTATTTGTGGTTTAGCTTCGTGTTAAAATATTATTTGTACAAACGCACATACTTATAAATATAACACGGTTTTAATGCATTTGTGTTGATTGAATTATAAATATGTTCATGGCATTAGAGCAAAAATAGATTGCATATATTAACCACATTGGTGTATAAAAACCACTATAGTTTTAAGTTATACGTAACGCTGAAAACATATTTCATTTGTATGTTTATTTAATTGATATCACATACTAATACTAGGTAATTACACCGTTCGACAAAATATATATATATATATATATATATATATAATTTGATAGAAAATATGTCTAGAATAGGAAGATGATCGGAGATCTTGTTAAAGGAATTATCTATACATAAAGTGTAGACAATTCTTTGGGACTCCCAGTGTAGACACTTATTCTTAAATGCTGGAATATTTATACCCAAAATAAATAAAATATAAAAAGTGTAAAATGGATCTAGAGTCAGAAAGTAAGCTTTTTTGATTGAGCTTTTTTGAGTTCATAGTCCACTATTTATTTGATTAATCGGTTGATTTGCATTAAGTATTACAATGGGTAATGGTGAGAAAAAATCACTTCGAAATATTTGTCCATAAAGTATGTATATTCAGGATCGAAATGAGATTCTATGTTGATTTACTCGTGTTCGGATGTTTGACTATTGAAATGAAAATAGAGGTCGCAATATCTAAAATAGAGTTTTGAAATGATACACTTATCATACTACTACTTCTATGTATTGCCCCATTATCGGTGTATTGAATTTATTTAGCCCCATTCTCCAACCGAAAGGTCTGTTAGTTGTCATTGGCGTAATGGCAACATATGTACATTTATACAGAAAATGTTCAATATAAGTCCTTCTTTTCACGTAGCTCCACATTACTAAACCACACCATTTTCGTTAATTTGGAGGTTGAACTGTATTTTCTAGAGGAATGAGCTGTAATTTGACATTCCAGGTATCATTCAGGATGACATACAGTGGCTACCAAGAGTGCTCAAATGTAGAGAAATTCCTCCGGAATATAAATGTTTCAGGATCGGTTTCTTATTTATAATACTAAGCTTTTAAGGGAACCTCCCTCCCGCCATTCCCGATTTGATATTTTTAAGATTTTCAATGCTTGTTGAAGTTTGTATCTTTACACATATATATTTCGAGATTTAGAAGATAAGATAAATACTTTACTAAATTTAGTTTTTGTTGTTGTTTTTGGTGATTAAAGAAAAATTCTTATTTTTGATGGCGGGCATGATAACTCCTCACTGGAACACCGGAATCAGAAAATTCCAACGGTGTTTAAAAGAGTTCATGTGTGGCTCTCGTATGAACTAGGATTCTTGATTTCGCTCAAAAATGGCGGACCATTGATGTCTTTTTTTTTTTTTTTTTTTTTTGAAAATTTTTCTATTTTTGGCCGCAAACTAAGTTAAAAAATAAGGAAGATCTTCACCGATTGGCTTTATCCTAGTTCATACGATAGATATACAGTCTCAGAGAAACCTGTCAAAATTTGGAACCAATTGGACTATTAGTTTTTAAGTAATCGTGCCCACCATTCCTAAAAACACTCTTTCGAGAAAAATGCGTTTAAAGTTTGAGAATCACTTGATACTGACATAATAAATTGGCTATATCTTCAAGAGTTCTTAAGATGTTCACTTGAAATTTAGTAGAAACATTTTTGAATTAGTGTAGGTTCGAATTAAAAAAACTAAATTAAATTTTATGAAACCGAGAATGGGGGTCCCCTTAATATAAAAAAAATTAATTATTTACAGTACTTAGTGTGTACATACAAAATATACTGCTAAGATTTTTATTGTAACAGAGATAGTATTTTTTTGTAGTATGCCCCCTTTACATAAAATCGGGGAAAAATGTATAGGGGATATATATAAATCTGAGCCGATTTCAACAAAACTTCAAATACGTCAATCTGTATTTAATTCAAATTCGGAGAATTTCAACAAACATACTGTCATGGATAAAAAAATTATAAATTATAAAAAAAAAAAAATATTTTAAAACAACGTCCTAAATATATTAGCGCCAACACAATTGCCAACAAATTCAAATATAAATCTGATAATGCTATCTAACTAAATTAATCTAATATTTTGATATTTACCTACAACAGATGCCATGCGACATATAACACAATTATTATTTTAATAAAACCAATATCCGAAACTCTGTTAAACAATATTTATCCATATATTTTATCTATTTGACGTTTGCATGCATATAAATTCAATTGGAATATCAGTAATGTCAAACACAGATGAAGGTGATACTTAATTAAATGAAACCAATGAAAAAATATAGAACTGTTTAAAATGGAGATTTTAATTTATTTTTCATTTATTGCATTTGCTGTTGTTGTTGGTATTGGTGTGTATGTGATTTTATATAAAACGCAAGGATTAATATTTGTTTTAATAGTTTTGTGTAGGTAAATCATTGCATATTCAGTTAGTATATGTAGGAGAATTTAAAAACATTCCATATTATATTAAAATCTTATATTTTTACCACAAATGTAAATTGTCCATGCAGGTTAGGTTCTGATAAAAAGCGACACTAATATTTAGAAGATGAAATGTACAAAGACTATTGTCTGTTTTTTTTACATCACAAAAGAGGTTACAATTATTACACAAACATCAAGAAATGTTATAATAGCCAGAGGATTTGGCCGACAAATAAGCATGACGGTTTTTATGATGATCGGTCAATATTTTGGGGATCAAATGAACCATGACATTTGTGTGAAAAATTACACATTTGTCATATTCACTGCTGGAAGACATGGTAAGAAGTAGTTGCCTGTGTATGAAAGAAGAACCATATATCTTTAATATGATATTAATTCTACTAAGATTTGTTAAGGGGTCTGTTCCCAAAACCATACTGTTCCCAAAACCATACCAAAGAATGCAAATGTCACCAAATTTTGGAAGAAGGTGGTTTTGTAAAAAGTTGAAGTTCAGCGCTACCTGTGTAGGGTATCAATGGTACTGAAAACAAGTTGTAAGATGGGGAATTCGGCCCACTCCTTCTGGTAAATCCCCCAAAAAGGTTTAAATTGTGCTGAAATTTAATTTTATATCAGGCGAATAGAGCATCCGTTTTAATGTTTTATTATGGGACTTATCTCACCCCTCCTTCTGGTACCTCTAACTAAGGGGGCAAAATCTATAAATTTCTTGTAAACTATAAATTTCATTTGATGCGAATGAAGTAACTGATTTGTTCCATTGATTATACACCGTAATATTTCACAAACCTACAGTAAATCCAAAGATGGATTCTGTAGGAAAACTTCTTCTGGTACCTCCCTCCAGACGGTCAACTCTTTCATAAAAACATACAGGGTTGCCCATATTCGACGGACCCATCTGGCAACGCCATAACGTTTGACAGAGATGACACATCGCTTAATGACATACCGCGTTTGAAGCGTCAGTCCAAGCAGATTTTTACCATGAACCAATACACGCCACGCGAGCGCTCTGAAATAGTTGACATTTACATTCAACAGAAGAAGTCAATTGCGAAAATTCAACGTGCTTTTAAAACATTAAACATTATTAAAAATCCTCAGGAGATTCAAGAAGTGCCTCTTCATGACGAAAAAGTCACAGTTTGGTGCGGCGTTAGTGCGAAAACGGTCATTGGACCGTTTTTATTCCATAATGAAAATGGCCATGCTGTTACCATCAATCAGGAGAGTTGTCGCGACATGATGACCAATTTTGTGATGCCAATTATTCGTCGAAAGCGTATGGTGCAGTTATAGTTTCTACAAGACGGCGCTCCACCGCACACAAGTCGCATAACAATCGATTTTCTGAAGAATTTGTTTCCGGGCCGTTTGATGTCGAAAAATGGTGATTTGGATTGGCCACTTGTGGGGATATTTGAAGTCAAAGGTTTACGTTAACAAGCCAAGGACCGTAGAAGAGCTCAAGGACAACATTCGTGAAGAAATAGCCGCTATTCCGGCCGAAATGTTGGCAAAAACGATGGAAAATGCAACAAAAAGGGCACAATACGTCATCAACGCCAGAGGCGGCCATTTGAGAGATATCACATTCAAAAATTGATGTAAACAAATCTACTTGGAACAAATTAAATGATTAACATCGCCAACCGCCAAATTTTTATTTTTTCTTGGATTTAAAAAAAAAACATGGGTCCGTTGAATATGGGCCACCCTGTAAATCATGTATGGTGTAATCTTGGCAGACGAAATATGTCCATCAACTTTAGTACTTCCCCCACAAACTTTCACAAATTTGATGAATTATAAATTTAATTAAAAATGCTCCACTGCGACAGTAATTTAGTAGACCTCCGACTGACACTTTCTTACTTTTTATAAACCACACCTCAACCGTTAAGCAGTTGATTTTAGATTTTACGTTCGTTTGTGTTTCTTAAGATTGACTTGAACCAAAAAAACCACTCGTTAACGCTCAAACTAAATTTGAATAATTCCATGTAAATTGGGTGCAATTAAAATTGTTGCCAAAGCTGTAAAACCAATGAAATCAAAATACTTCCATATGTGGTCGAATGTGTGCACCCAATGACTGCACAATCAAGGATAGCTGAAAAAAACACAAAGTAAATCATTCAACTTTAACTGTCAAAAGAAAATGAAGAATATCAACAAAGTGAATGTAACTTGAAATACTATGTGAATTGCATTTTGAATAGATTAACAAAAAATATCGTATCATAAATGACAACAACAAATAAATGGATTGATGGCATTTATATTTATGGCACACTATTTTGAATTTGTATGTGAGTCATTTCCAAATTCCCCATTTATGGCAATATCTCATTAATTAGTTCGACTAAATGTTTACTATCACAGAATATTAGTTTTGTACTTTATTTCTGAAATTATTAAAATTGTTCATTTAAAATTGTATATTAATGTATATCATAAATATGATGTATTAAAAACGGTGCACTTCAATTCTAATTATCATGTGACTTCGCACACATTACTCCTGTTGCATTTTTTCTATGACAGTATATGAACTCAGTCAAAAACAAATAACAATTTCATACTAGTCTTTGATCCGTTTAAAGTTTGTACTGAATATAATATCATTGGCATGCAATCGAGTTGTATTTATACCCTTCACCACACTGTGGTACAGAGTATTATGTCTTTGTGCATATGTTTGTAACAGGCAAAAATAATCGAGATTGACTCATGGTTACTTTTGAGAATATGCATAGAATCACTTTCTGAGTCGATTTATGCATGTCCGTCCGTCGGTCCGTCCGTATATCCATGTTAAATTGTAAACAAAGTATTTATGATCCGAATTGGATGAAATTTGGCACAGCTCATTCGTTTGGCCCAAGGACGAACCCTATAAAAATTGGGAAAAATCGGATCAGATTTAGATATAGCTCCTATACATATTTTCGTCCGATTTTAGGTAAATGGTGTACCAAAGTCCCTTAATATCATTCGATTTGCATGAAATTTGGCACAGCGTAATGAATTAGGTATAGAATGATGTGTGCTAAATTTCGTGAAAATCGGTTAAGATTTAGATATAGCTCCTATATATATTTTTGTCCGATTTTAGGTAAATGGTGTACCAAAGTCCCTTAATACCATTCGATTTGCATGAAATTTGGCACAGCATAATGAATTAGGTATAGAATGATGTGTGCTAAGTTTCGTGAAAATCGGTTCAGATTTAGATATAGCTCCCATATATATTTTCGTCCGATTTTAGGTAAATGGTGTACCAAAGTTCCTTAATATCATTTGATTTGCACGAAATTTGGTACAGCGTAATGAATTAGGTCTAGAACGATGTGTGCAAAGTTTCGTGAAAATCGGTTCAGCTCACATCATAGAATAATGTGTGCTAAGTTTCGTGAAAATCGGTTCAGATTTAGATATAGCTCCCATATATATTTTCGTCCGATTTTAGGTAAATGGTGTACCAAAGTTCCTTAATATCATTTGATTTGCACGAAATTTGGTACAGAGTAATGAATTAGGTCTAGAACGATGTGTGCAAAGTTTCGTGAAAATCGGTTCAGCTCACGTATATAGTTTCGTCCGATTTTATGTAAATGGTGCACCAAAGTCCCTATACATCTTTTGATTTGCATGAAATTTTGCACAGGCCACTGAATTAAGCCCAGAATTACGTGTGCCGAGTTTCGTGAAAATCGGTTCAGATTTAGATATAGCTTCCACATATAGATTGTATATTTAACAACGCGGCGTACCGAATAGCGTGTATCAATTTTGCATCGAATTCTGCTCGAATGATATTAAAGTTTGGATAGGTTTGAGAAAGAGGGGACATAGACATGCAATTGTTATGATACATATGTACAATATACCCAAAGTGGTGAAGGGTATCATATAGTAGGCCCAATCCGACTGTACTACTTTCCTTAGCTCCCATATATATTTTCGTCCGATTTAAGGTAGATGGTGTACCAAATCCCCTAAATATCTTTCGATTTGCACGAAATTTGTGTCAGCGCAATGAATTAGGTCTAGAATGATGTGTGCTAAGTTTCGTGAAAATCGGTTCAGATTTAGATATAGCTCCCATATATATTTTCGTCCGATTTAAGGTAGATGGTGTACCAAATCCCCTTAATATCTTTCGATTTGCACGAAATTTGGATCAGCTCAATGAATTAGGTATAGAATGATGTCTGCCAAGTTTCGTGAAAATCGGTCCAGATTTAGATATAGCTCCCATATATATTTTCGTCCGATTTAACGTAGATGGTGTACCAAAGACCCTTAATATATTTCGATTTGCACGAAATTTGGTACAGCGTAATGAATTAGGTCTAGAACGATGTGTGCTAAGTTTTGTGAAAATCGGTTCAGCTCACGTATATAGTTTCGTCCGATTTTATGTAAATGGTGCACCAAAGTCCCTATACATCTTTCGATTTGCATGAAATTTTGCACAGGCCACTGAATTAAGCCCAGAATTACGTGTGCCGAGTTTCGTGAAAATCGGTTCGGATTTAGATATAGCTACCACATATATATTGTATTTTTAACAAAGCGGCGTACCGAATAGCGTGTATCAATTTTGCTTTGAATTCTGCTTGAATGATATTAAAGTTAGGATACGGTTGAGAAAGAGGGAACATAGACATGCAATTGTTATGATACATATGTACAATATACCTACTTTCCTTACTGGTTTAAATATGGAAAAGAGTGGTAAACAACTCTGTGTGCCAAAAATGTCATAATGTTTCAAATTCTACCATGTCAACTGTCGGCATAAATTCTGAAATTAAGTAATATACGAACATGCATACAAAAATTTAACACAGTATACACGAACACAAACAGTGCCGAACTTCATTCAATTTAATTTGTCCAATTGAAATCCGCCATACAGAATTGATTGACTCCCGCTGTTGGGTTTTGTTTCAATACAAAATACCAAATAAATTGATTTTTGATATCAGTTAAACGGCTTTGATGTTTGTTTGTTTAAATGTACGATTATACGAATATTTATGTATACATTGATGATTTTTTTTACTATAAATTTTATTTATTAAAACCTAAGGACAAATGCAATTCAAAATATCAATCGTTTATTTTCAAAGTGGTTTAAATCCATTTTAATTTTTCGATTTCAATTTTTTACACGTTTCTCTGTGAGTGTATAGCTATCGTATGAACTAGGATAAAGCCAATGGGTGAAGATCTTCCTTATTTTTTTTAACTTGGTTTTTTAAAAGGTCCGCCATTTTGTTAATTTTAGAGCGAAGTCAATAATCCTAGTTCATACGAGAGCCCGACATGTACTCTTTCTAACACCGTTGGAATTTTCGGATTCCGATGATCCAGTGAGGAGTTATCATGCCCGCCATCAAAAATAAGGACTTTTCTTTAATTACAAAAAACAACAACAAAGCAATAAAATTTTTTTTGGCAAATTATTTTTCTTTTTTTTTAAATCTTCAAATATATATGTGTAAAGTTAAAAACCTTAACAAGCATTGGTATTGATTTACCAGCCCATTGAAAATCTTGAAAAATTAAAATCGAGAATGGGTGGGGTTCCCTTAACATAAAATTAAACATGTCATTCTGCAACCTATACTAAATTTTGTTCAGATATAGAGTTGCTTCTTACAATGGGACAAAATTATTAAATTAAAAGCAAAATATCGAAATCTAAACCGATTTCATCGAAACTTGTCACTTCTTCGGCCACATTTTGAGTTCTACATTTACTTATAAATCCAATTTTTTTGCGAATAGAAGGATATATAGGGACTTTGGTGGACTATTTATCTAAATTGGACGAATATATATATGGGAGCTGTATCTAAATCTTAACCGATTTTTCCCAATTTCAATAGGGTTCGTCCTTGGGCCAAATAAGTGAACTGTGCCAAATTTTATCCAAATCGGATCACAAATGCGACCTGTACTTTGTTAACAAAAATGCATGGACGGACAGACGGACATGCATAAATCGACTCAGAAAGTGATTCTATGCATATTCTCAAAAGTAACTATGGTTCTATCTCGATTCCTTTTGCCTGTTACAAACATATGCACAAAGACATAATACCCTGTACCACAGTGTGGTGAAGGGTATAAAAATGGACGTATACCACTTTCAAAATAAACGGCTAATGCTTTCTTTTAGCTCATGGCAAATATATTGCACTAAAATTTCTCCCGAAATATATGAACCATTGGACTAACATACAGTGTCTCCATCGTTTTGGTCATTTGAAATAGTTAGACGATCTAAGTGACGAAGTGTACTCCATCTCTCCATTCACACCGCACACAGTACCATTTTCCAGAGTCAGACAATCACTTGCTTACTACAATGTTGTCATTGTGGTAACTTCAAACACTTCCCGTAATACAAATCAACATAAAGTGCAAAAACTGGCGAACGCATTTTGGCAGAATTTGGGACAATGTAGCATTCATGTTTCTTCACTGTTTATGGAGCTGTGGCGTGCATGATGTAGTAACAGCATCGACAAGAACAGAGTACAAACGTAGATTGTTGTATTATAAAGTGTCTGTCGACAGCATTGGTATTGGTGATGTTGTAAAAGCTAAATATGTACAGTGAAGTGAATTAATGTCAACGTAAGATACATATATCTTTGACACTTGGAGTGTACAATTTTATCATTTTATGTGTTGCGTGTAGTAGTGTGCTGATAGTGAAATTTTGGTTAAGCAGTAATCATTGATATCATGTAGAATAAGTAAAAGTTTTAGGTTACATTTTACTAGTAATTTAAAGTGGATATGTTGAAGTTTTTAATGTCACGAGTGTAAAAGTACAAATGTGTCCGAACATTTTACAATAACTCTGAGTTGTATTAAATTCCAAATGGCCTCACATTTAAAAACTTCAAACGTGGTAAGATTTTTTTACTATTATAGGCTACCATTATTTAATATACTTCGTTTGTTATATTACATTATTGTTATTAAATTCATGTCAGAAATTCCAAATATGAAATAATCTGTTAGAAAAGATTTAAATATTATTACTGTTGTATCTTTAAACAAAAGTTCCACCCCAGTCACTCATTGTATTTTAGAGTATAATAAGGTAATGTATTGTAACATAGCAACCAGCCACAGAATTGTAAATATTTTATATGAAACAATTTACATAATATTTTAAGCCAATGAGATTTCAAAGCAGACATATCTATACATATTAACACAGTTGTAAAAATGTTATTGTTTTACAATGAAAAAAAAAAACAAATGATAATAGTTTACACGTATATCCAAACATATATTTAGACACAATATAACATTTGACAACACATTTAATTGTTGAACAAATTTGTTTATTTCATTCACATTCAAACATTTATACTGTTTAATTGAAAATATTTATTTAACTTAAATAAGAAATTCATTTTCATTTATAATTAATAAATAAATTGTATGCAAACGGTATATGAAATTAAATGTGTAATATTCATATGTTTGCTTTAGGCCTGGTAAATTAGTATATAAGAAATGTATTTAATGAAATGGATTCTGTGTGTAAAATTATGTTGAGTAAGGATGATCAACTGTCGTTTCCTGTTGATATGGTGAATTGTATTTAGGCGAGACGACAGTAGCTAGAATGTTAAACAAGTGGCAAACAATTAATTCTTATAATTCTTATAGAATTTTGAAAATTTGTTTCTTAATTTTGAATTCAGAAACTGGATATGAAGGACACTATCGGGAATTTTCTAAATATATTGTTTTACCAAGGAATAGTTAATATGTATACATGAATATATAATATTGTAATTTTAAAGGTAACTTCATAATGTCTCTCTCATAGAAGTCCTGCTCCCTATTTGCAATAAAACTCTTGTAGTCGATTTTCACAATCCTCCCTAGATACCAATTTTTTATCATTAAATAAATTTAGAAATGCAAGAAAAAGATGATATTCGCTTTGTGCCAAGTCCATGGTGGATGCATTAAAACTTTCCAACCATGCTCCTGAAATTTCTGGCGAGTCACTGCAGATGTGTGTGTCCTAGCGTTGTCTAGGTGGAACACGACAACTCTCCTGTTGGTCAATTCTGGCCGTTTTGGTTATTGTAAATGGTTTAAAACAGTTTTATGGTCGATTTGTAGCTCCTGGGCGATGTTACTACTGCTAACATTCCAGTTTCGACGACCGGCCTTCCTGTGTGAGGTGCATCTTTAACATCAACAATTCCTGAATGGAATCAACGAAACCAAATTTGCATATATCATTTGCAGTATCACAACCATAAACACCATTCACAATTTTAGTCGCTTCGCTTGCATTTTCGCCTCTATCAAAGAAAAACAGTAAAATTTGTTTAATTTTCTCTTTGTTCACTTCCATTTTTAACACCCTGTAATTCACAAATGAATGCACCAAACAAAACAAGCAAAAAAAAATGTTCTTACTATGAAATGTCACCCTTCCAACGAGAAGTCTATCAGTACAACCATCTGCAGAAAAAATAATGGATTTCTTTTTCCCCAACCTAATAATTTGTATGATCTACGATCTCTAGACGCCACAATTATCTGCCGAAGTTAACAAATTTTCAATGTGGAAGGCGATCTGACTAACTAATTCCAATAGCTGCCTTGATATAGCGGCTGAAATAAACAATTTTGTAAAATAACAAAATTTGAATCTCATGGAGCAAATTTTTATCCCCGTAAAAACGATTCAAAACCGATGGCATGGTAACCCCTTATCGAACAAGAGGGTGCAAATATCACGATATCGGAATATAGACCGCAGAAAGTTAAAATACAGTGGTAGTTGTGTTGGGTATCATATGGTCGGCCCGTCCGACTATACTGCTCCACTCACTGGTTTTATATATATTTACCGCAAAATTGTGTTGCTGACAAAGTGAGTGACTTTATGAAGTCCAAGGCCTAGTAATAACATCAACCAAGTTGATCACCTTCCAACAGCATAAAAACCATATTTTGAATCAATTACGAAAAAATATTCAAACCTAATCATGTCCGAAAATGAGACTCATTACTTCTTACTCCTTCGTGCATCTCCTCCTCCCCCAAATTTGGAAAATAGTAAAACTCATCAAATATGAAATGAATCCCCGATATGATGTAGACTTCACACATAATATGTTCATCAAATTTAAACAAGGGACATACAATGGAATCAATTTAACTCTGACACGTCGACTCCTCAAACAGGTATATCGTAAGTAATTGGACTGCTCATGGAGCACTTCGTAGAATTAGTCTAGTTACTGCAGTCGAGGAAACTAAACCAGCTCTTGATGTTTTATGGGAACATCAAGACGGACGATTATCTCAATTATCTGCAAAGCATTTTGCCGGAATTTGTAGAAAAAACGGCATATCCTTGCGAGGAGTTACGAATTCAACAAGTTGGGAATCCTAAGAACACCTAAAAAGTTTTAAAAACAATTTCAATGAACTGTGGCAAAAATTACATAAAGAAAATCCCAAATTTTTGTAATGTAAACCACCAAGGTTTATAGCCACTTTGATTGGAAAAGATGATGAGATTTTAATACGGTTAAATATTCTACAAAAGTATCCCTAAGAAAAATTTAGAACTTTTAGTCCGATCGTAGCTCAGAAAATACTTTATCTGTGTATGTTTGGGAGGGATTACGGGGTCTACCCTTCAGACTGATAAGCATGTGTAGCGTGTTTGCCACATGTGAGATAAAGAAATGTGTGTGTTCACTCCATATTTTATTGCAGGTGGGTTCACGCACTCTCTCTCTCTCTTTTACACATTAGTCTAAGATAGGTTACGTCATATCGTAATACTAAGTTTTTAAGGAGCACTTTATATTTTAATAACTTAGTGTGTAAATGCACTACAATATTTAGGCAATAATTTAAGTGCCTGAAAAATAATGATTTTTCCCTTTTTAACCAAAAGGTTTAGACAATATGCTATTATTTAACAATAATTTAAAAAGGTTTAGTTAATTAAAAAAAATATTGTACAATGTTATCATCCCGATTTGGGTGTGAAAATAAACATAGTTTCAAAAGTTTCATTCCCAAGTATTCATTTAAATAAGCTAACTTCCTTATTTCCTTAACAGATAATTTTTTTGGATTAACATTTAAATAAATACAGACCTTTATTTATTGTCCTTTCTACGATGACCCATGGTCCCTTTGCTTTCATTGCCATACCCTTTTCTTAATAAGTGAGTGTATTGAAATTTGTCATTTAAACTTTTAGCCATTTTGACTTAATTTCACAATTGTCTAATGGATTTGGTTGTCGTTTGTTTGCCAAATAAAAAGTAGGTCACTTTTCTTTAACTTTTTAAATTTAATGGGACAAAGCTTTCTCGTTGCCTAACAATGATACAAATGACATTGTCCTTTGATAGCGGAAGAAGAATTTATAATTTTTTTAAGATCATTTAAAATTTTTCACAGAAAACTTAAAAAACATCTTTTGTTGATTATATAACACACCAAGCTGTTGTAATTCGACACAGTATATTTTGAAAACTTTGAAAGAACATTGTCTACATTGAAGGAATAGATAATTTTGCTTTCATTATAGACGTGCAAAAAAAAAATATCCAGTTACGGAAATAAACCACCTTCTTCTAAACTTGTAAAATCATTATGAAAAACTGAATAAATTTTTCTTTTGTATCCAAAGATGCCATAAATTTTTCGGACATCAATGGATGACAACTTTAACCATGTTATTATAAAATTGTATTTTAACAAACACAATTTTGTTGTATTTTTAAGATTTCCATAGATATAACGAAAAAGATACCAAAAAGATTCGAAGACTATATTCTTGTGTCCTGCTTAAGAAATGTGTAAAATGTGGAATGTTTGAACAACTGTTGAAAGTTGTTTTCAAAATGATGATAAAAAGATTGTTGGCTTTGCATGACGTGCTGTCTTATTGCAGTATGGCCCTGGGTTATTGATGTAAATGTGCACTCCTTTGGGGCAGAAGTGTGAATGGATATCAAAAGTTTTAAGATACAAATACAAATAGACTGAGCAGCTTCTTTTGTTGTTAAAAAAAGATAAAAAGAAAATGTTTTGATTTGGTTGTGTTTTTTTTTAACCTACAATGTTAACACTTCTGGGTTTTTTTATTTGATTTTTTATGGTAAAACCGATACCTAAAAGTGTCCGTTATGATATGGGGACCAAAAACTAATGTAGGTATTGAATTACGGTACCTACTGTTAATATTTATGGTTAAAAAAGATCCACAAAACATGGTTACAGCAGGATATTCGGGCAACGAAAAATAATGTGGGATGACCCACCAACTCTCCATTTTGGCCCGTCATATAGGTTTGTACTGCTCATATTGAAATCACGTGCATAGATCTAGCGGAATAGTCGACCGATAATCAAGTATGTCACACAAAATTAGGTCAACATGTTCTTAAGTTGTTGCCTTTTGCGAAACACTTCCATTCCCACACGTGCGAATATTGTTTTATTTCGGGTTCTTATCATTGATCCATGATGATCATACAACTGATCACTGGTGATGATCATACAAGCATAACCGTTGTATGCAGGAATTTTGGACAGTTTTTGGCAAGTTATTTAACCAGTTTTATATGGCACATTACCATTGGTTAAAGGTTGAATGTAAACCTCCATATAATGGCACCACTATTTGGTAATTGGAGTTTACACACGTTTTTCAATCAAATTGGTTGCTTGTTATACTTGCCCTCATTCGTTGTTTAACCTTGCTACTAAAACTTTAGTCCCATTTTACCATCTGAAGTGAATATTATTGGGCATGACGCGTTATTGAGTGAGAGTGAAATTTTTTTGGCAACAGTTTTGGGATAAGTTCACGTTTTAAAGGATTGATCAAAGTCGAATTTCAAATTTAAGTGGCTGTAATTTGATATTCCAGATTATTGAAGGGTTAAAAATATATTTTAATTTATTTTTCGGTATTTTGTCACTACGTGGTGAAATCATATTTACAGAAAATATACCATTAAAGTCGATGTAATTTAATATTTCAATTTATTAAAGGGTGGAACACAAAAAACAAGTGAAAAAGCGTTAAATTCGGCCGGGCCGAACTTTGGATACCCTCCACCATAGATATACTGACAGGTACTTGAAATATTTCTTTGAACCAAATTTGTTTCAGAAAATGTTGATTTCATCCAAAATCAGACAAAAGACAAACCTATGCAAAATTTCAGCACCCTATCTCAATTCCTTCAGAAGATAGCGTGATTACAACAGACGGACGGACGGACATGGCTAGATCGTCTTAGAATTTTACACTGATCAAGAATATAGGGTCGGAAAGAATATATAGGTCGGAAATTATAGGGTCGGAAATTAATATTTCGATGGGTTACAAACGGAATGATAAAATATACCCTCCATACTATGGTGGAGGTTATAAAAATGTTCTGCAATTTGAAATTACGGGTTCTTGAATTGAGAAAATCATATTGCCAACAATTTTCAATATAGGTCATATTCTCCCATCCAAAGATATCGCCACGTTATCCATATTTTGTAGATTTAAATCGCATTCGATGAACGAAGAGGCTGTAATTTGGCATTCCGGATTTTTGTGAATAAAAACATTCGTTCCAGAAATTATTCAGTATTGATCCATGTTTCTGTTACAAAAGTTCCGCTTTTTGTTGAAATTCCTAGCCCAGTTTTTCAAATTAATTAACGACTTTTCCTTTTTTTATATATACATAGATATTACCTTAAAACTTTTATTCTATGCAACTATGTCTACAAAAAATAACACATTTGTTGTAGCAAATTGTATTATTTAGCTATATTCGCTCGTTTAATATTAGTATATTGACCATTGCTTCCCCAAGTTAATTTTCGGATATTGGTTTATTAATGAATTACAATCAATGGTCAATTTGCTGTAATTAATAAATATATTATGGTCGTTGTGGAAATTCATAAAACATCAAGAATTATTGGCATTCGTTCTTCATGCGTTGTCATGCCATAAACTATAAAAAATGTTATTACCAAAGAATGATTTAAGCATGAAGAGTTAAATATATGGTATATAACTACAGATTTCCTTTTTAATTTATCATTTATGTTAAATAATTTTTTTTTATGGAAATTATAGGAATTAAGTAATATTTTGTCTTATCATTGTGATTAAAATTATGTAAATATCATAGGGCCGGAATATAAGTTTTTTGGTTGTAACAAATGTTGTGGAATAATCACTAAAATGCTTTTCCGTACATCGGCTCAATAAGATGATGTCCTTGTGTGTATTGCGTGCTTAGGTGCTTTCGTCGGAATCATCCATAGCAATATTGATTCTTTATTTAAAGGCCAAAATTGGATTCAACAAAATAAAACAACAACATCGATATTATCAAAATTTTTACTCAAACGGGGTATGACTCATACAATAGGTAAAATGTCGATTGCAGTATCTCTGATGCAAGGTGAGATGAAAGTTATGTCACATACCTTTGAGAACAAGATCAATTTGTCAAGAGGCAAATATATAAAAGTGTTTAAATACTTTTTAATTTGTTCTAAGAAGTTTCCATTATAGCTGATAAGCAATGTAAGGGAGAAAAGAAGAAGAGGGAACTAACAGAAAGCGAATAATAAATGCTATATAATGAATCGTTAATAATTAAAATTTTATTCTTAAATATAGTTTTAATATATAGTAGTGGAGAATAAATACTAGTAAAAACATTGTCTGTCATGTGGTTATTTTCATCCTCTGAGAAGAAAAAGTGTCAAATTACGGGTAAGGACCATAAACGGTCTGCAAAGGTAAAGCTTTTTATGCCAAGATATTTATTAACTTAATATCTCGACAAGCTGAGTCGATCTAGACATGTGTGTCCGTCCGTTTGTCCATTATAATTTGTAGACCCCTATTGTGTTTGGGAAAGATCGGTTAATATTTAGGGGATGAAATCAACCAAATACTAAATTTTTGTCGGTTTTTCTGGTCGCTCCAGAGGCCGCAATAATGGCCAGAACATCGTGAAATTTTCCATGGAGAAGGGGATTGGGTCATACAATAAGCATTCTTAAAGATCGGTTAATATTTAGCGGGTCAAATGGATCCTGACTTTTTTGTGAAAAATTACAAAATTTGTATTCTATAGCGTATATATTTACCTCTGAAGGACATAGACCCGAGAAGTTTATATTATATCCAAGAGGAGTTGTTGACGTTAAAATTAATACCAATTATATTGTTGTATGTGCTCGGATGTGGGAGTTACACCTAAATATTTACAGGTATCTCCGTATTCGTATATTATTTGGTAACCCATTATCACTCTAGAGAGCAGAACTATAGCGCTGATCGCATTGAAATGTTCCATGAAGTTCAAGTTATGGTCAAGGACAACGACTATAATTTTCGGTGATGATTAGATAATAATTTTGGAATGAAAAGGACCAAAAACTTAATTTTTTTGTTATTTTCGAGTCGATCTATAGACCATCATCACAACACAACCCACGGTGAAGGGAATCTGGACAATAGCTGTACTGAATACTCGTAAAATTCGGAAAATATG
>NW_026875040.1:0-17211 GCF_032173495.1 Musca vetustissima
TTAAAGTACACCCGTAAAACAAAAAATTATTTTTAAACTTCAACCGAAAAAAAGTAAATTTCATGAAAAATTTTATTTTTGGTACTGATTCTCAACGTGATTTAAATAAATTAAACAGGTCATTGCTATCTTATTTTTTTGAGAACAGCAAACTATAGAACATGTTTCAGTTATTCTAAAATTTTCAGTTTACAAAAAAAGTGACTATACCACATTACCAACCTATACCACATTTGCATCACTTCCACTATATGATACCCTTCACCACTATGGGTATATTAAACGAATGTATTCTAACAGAAGGGCCATTAACGAAACTATGTGATATTTATCTAAATGTGAACCGACTTAGATCAATCCATAAACATGCCATTTGTTTGTTACAATGGGACAAAATTATGTAAATCGATTTAAAGCAAATATCAAAATGCTCAATTTTGTACGTTGTGCAAAATTTCACCATTTACTTAAAATCGGATGAAAATAGATATGGAAGCTATATCCAAATATGAACCGAGTTCAACAAAACTTGTCACAGGTTAGGTTACACTAATTTCAGCAGGTTTTATTACTAATGACCATATTTTGGGTCCTACTTAAAATCGGGCTAACATATATAGATGAGAGCTATATCTAAATCTGATCCGATTTTCAAGAAATTTTTCACGCATCATTCTAGACTCAATCCAGTATGCTATGCCAAATATCGTGGAAATCGAAAGATATATAGGGTCTTTGGTATACCATTTACATTATATCGGGAGCTATATCCTAATCTGAACCGATTTTCAAGAAATTTTACACACATCATTCTAGACTCAATTCAGTATTCTATGCCAAATTACATAGAAATTAAAGAAAAAATATAGGGATTTTGGTGAACCATTTACATTAAATCGGCCGAAAATCGCTATGCCAAAATTTGTGCAAATCGGAATATATATAGGGACTTTGGCATACCATTTACCTAAAATCGAGCGAAATTATATATGGGAGCTATATCTAAATCTAAACCGATTTTTACGAAACTTAGCACACGTCATTCTAGACTTAGTTCAGTACGCTATGCCAAAATTTGTGCAAATCGAATGATTTTCAGGAACTTTGGTGCACCATTTACCTAAAATCGGGCGAAACTATATATGGGAGCTATATCTAAATCTGAACCGATTTTCAAGAAATTTTACACACATCATTCTAGACTAAATCCAGTACGCAATGCCAAATTTCGTGCAAATCGAAGGATGTATAGGGACTTTGGTACACAATTTACATTAAATCGGGTGAAAATATATATGGGAGCTATATCTAAATTTGAACCGATTTTTCCCAATTTCTATAGGGTTCGTTCTTGGGCCAAATAGATGAGCTGTGCCAAATTTCATCCAATTCGGATCATAAATGCGACCTGTACTTTGTTTACAATTTAACATGGACAGACGGACGGACATGCATAAATCGACATAGAAAGTGATTCTATGCATATTTTCTCGTTTCCTCTTGAATGTTACAAACATATGCTCAAAGACATAATACCCTGTACCACAGTGTTGCATTTGAAAATATTTCGATTTCGAACAGGATTTCCGAATGCATATTATTACGATAGTCGAAACAACTTTTTATCTCCATGCCACTTTCGATTAATAGTGATGAAAATTATTGAACAATTTTTTTATATGTATCTTAAGCACAGATAATCAAAAAATCCAAAATACCCTATTTTTGTAACATGCCGCTCACGTCCCCATATTTTTTTTTTGGCATTCATTATTTTTAAACCATTCCTTTATTATTTAAATCAACCATATCGATTAAATTAACTTTCACTCACATAATCCACTATAATGGGTACACCACCACCGGGAAATGGTCGCAATATTCCACGTCGTTGATCAAAATATGTTCCAGCTGGATAATAACTGGTTGGTACTTGATGGGGAAAACCAATTGAGGTTGAGGGAGGAGGAGGAGGGGGATAAACAAAATCATGATATGGATTATATGGTTGGGGTCTATACAGAGAATGACCCAAATAACGGCCATGGCTGGAAGAACAACAGCTGATGATGAGAACAGCTGGCAGCAGTAGTAGTTTAAACATTTTCTCAGCACTTTTCACAACGTTTTCAGGTTTGAATATTTTCGTTTTCAACTTCGATATATTTGAATTAATTTATTTTTATAATATTTATTATTCTTAAATTTTATAAAATTATATTTTTTTTGGTATTTCTCTTTGTTTACATTTTTACACATTGAACAGGATCATTTTCTTATTTTATTTAGATATTTTCCTTTTTCTCAATATTCTGTGTTATTTCCTTAAATCACTAATAATAATATTTTCTTATTCCACAAAAAATGTCTATAATTCCGTGATTTAATTCTCAATTTTCGTTTCGAGTTCAATGTCGTCGTCGTCAGGTCTTAACCCACAAAGCTTTAGCTCACGTTTGCTTTGTTTCCGCTATGTGGCGGGTGTTTAAATGCATTTTGCAGCCCCAGCTCTAAAGCGTAACTGCTCTCTTAACTCAAATTTCGCGATTCTGTTTTGAACATTGTTTCTTGCATAACGTTTTTGGCTCGTTTTCATTTTGGCATTTTGAGCCAGCGGTGTTCTTATGTTTTGAGTTAAATTACTTTAAGGCAAATGTCACGATCATCAGTGGCAATAGAAAGCATCGGTAGAACATCGATCTAGTTGCGGTGTATAAATCGAGTATTTTAGAAAATACAATTTTTCGAATTTCTTATAGGTGTCTTGTAACGCCTAACAGTCGTTGAACCCCTTACAGCTTGTTTTGTTTATTTAATGCAATGAAGTTCAAGTTCAAGATTACTTAGTCAGACCTGAAATGCTCGGCTTGCATTTTTTCATACTTTGTGTAATGAAAAAAGCTCTGCTTGTAATGATGTCATATTTAAATTAAAATAATATAACAAGTACTTCCGTTGCTTCTATGATAAATTCAATTTTTTAATCAATCGAGGCCGTAACCAGTTTTTGTAAAAAAGTCACAAATTTACAAAGAAGACAAATAGTAATTTTGAAGCCGATTTCATGGTGCGGAAAGTGCAATGCCATTGTATTTATACCCATCACTACACTGTGGTACAGGGTATTATGTCTTTGTGGATATGTTTGTAGCAGAAAAAGAAATCGGTTCCTTTTGAGAATATGCATAGAATTTGGATGAAATTTAAATTGGAGAAAATCGGTTCAGATTTAGATATAGCTCTTATATATAGTTTCGTCCGATATTTTGTGAATGATACACCAAGCTCCAAATATTTGTCCGATTGGGACAAAATTTTGTACAGAGTACTGAAATGGGTCCAGACTGAATGATACACCAAACTACTAATATTTATTCGATTGAGCAAACTTTTGCATAGCGAATGCAATTGAGGAAAAACTGATGTGTGATAAGGTTTGTTGAAATCGGTTCAGATTTTGATATAGGTCTTATATATATATATATATATATATTTTCGTTCGATTTTATGTAAAACGGTTTCTCAATTAGGTCCATGTGTTTATATATAGCTCCCATACATAATTTTACTCGATTTCATACAAATCAAAAAATCCAAGTCTGCCTGTTTGATTCCCGATTCCATCTCAATTGTCCTCCAAAGATTCTATGTCTGTTCTATCTACAGAATAATGTAGATACTAACAACCACATCGAATTTATTTTGTTTTTGTATTTATTATATGTACTATTAGTACTCATATCCCTTATGCGCAGTTCCTTGCGTACAGTCACCATAATCCCCAGACCATTGTCCAATGAGTGAAGGACCAAGCAGAATGTTCGCGTTGAACCATCCGTCGTGTTATGTGCTATCGAAAATACAACAACCACAAGGAAACGATAACACTAACGCTTGAAGTTGATGTGCGTTGCGCTTCGGAGTTCAATATATTTAAACTTTTTGTGTGCGTTAACGCGATAACAAACCTGTAAGGAAAGTAGTAAAGTCGGACGGAGGCGACTATATGATACCCTTCACCACTTTGAGTATATTCAACAGATGAATCCTAACAGACATCGCATTTTTAAAGGACCAGTAAAATGAAATTGGATCCATAAATATGTCATTCTGCAATTCATTACGCTGTACCAAATTTCGTGCAATCCGATAGATACTAAGGGACTTTGGTACAACATTTACCTTAAATCGGACGAAAATATGTATGGGAGCTATATCTAAATCTGAACCGATTTTCACGAAACTTAACACACATCATTCTAGGCCTAATTTATTACGCTGCAACAAATTTCTTGCAAATCGAAAGATATATAGGGACTTTGGTGCACCATTTACCTAAAATCGGGCGAAACCATATAAGGGAGTTATATATAAATCTGAACCGATTTTCGCGAAATTTAGCAGGCATCATTCTTGACTTAATTCAGTACAATATGCCAAATTTCGTGAAAATCGAATGATATATAGGGATTTTGGTGCGTCATTTACCTTAAATCGGACGAAACCATTTATGGGAGCTATATCTAAATTTGAACCGATTTTCTCGAAACTTAGCACACATCATTCTGCACCTATTTCAGTACTCTATGCCAAATTCATCCAAACTTTGCACATCTTAATATTTCTTCTAAACTTAGTTTAAGTTCGAAGATGGATAATATCGGTCCACTTCTTCTGGTACTTCCTCCAAAAAATGGTCAAAATTGTGCTAAATATTTATTATACCCAACACAACTATGTTGTCAGGGTATTATAGCTTTGTGCAGCCCCAAAAGTTTGTAACGCCGCGAAATATTGGTCCTAGACCCACCTTTAAGTATACCAATCGTCATATCCCGACTAGCTGAGTCGATCTAGACATGTGTGTCCATCCGTCCATTATAATTTGTAAACACGATACAGGCCACAGTTATTGAAGACCAATGAAGACCCCTATTGTTTTTGGTAAAGATCGGTTAATATTTATGGGATGAAATGGACCAAATACTAAATTTTTGTCCGTTTTTCTGGTCGCTCCAGAGGCCGCAATTATGGCCCAAACATCGTGAATTTTTACAGGGAGAAGGGGATAGGGCATGCCTGTTTTGATAAAGATCGATCAATATTTAGCGGGTCAAAAGGACCATGAATTTTGTGTGAAAACTGAAAAATTTTGTATTCTATACCGTATATACTTACTCCTGACCCAAAATGTTGATAGTATATCGCAGAAGAGTGGTTGACCTTTAAATCGATACCAATTATATTGTCGTATGTACCTGGATGTGGGAGTTACACATTAATATTTACAGGTGCTTACCACATTACCACACGGGATGGCGGAAATGTAGCGCTATTCGCTTTGAAATGTTTCACGAGGTCCCAGTTATGGTCAAGGACAACGCTTATAATTTTCGGTGATGATCAGATAATAATTTTGGTATAAAGTGGACCGAAAACTTAATTTTTGGTGTAAATTGGAGTCGATCTATAGGTCAAAATTGATAGCCGAACATCACAACACAAAGGGTAAAGGGAATCGGGACAAGTAATTAGAAAGGCTGTGCTCAATATTAGTAATATTTGTCCGTCAAGAGGGTGCAAATATCGCGAAATATTGTCCAAGCTCAGAACCTAAAATCACAGAAAGTTAGTCTTTCGTGGAAGTTGTGCAGGGTATCATATGGTCGACCCCGTCCGACTATACTGCTCCGCTCACTGGTTTTATAATAACATACAAACGAACTATCCTATTTTAACAGATATTATTTTTACCAAGCATACGCCAAGTAGGAATATGGGACCCACTGGTCCACTCTTTCTGGTACCTCCCCCACAAAGGGTCAAAATTTGCAATATTTAACAAATCCAATATCAAATCCAATATCTTTACGAAGTCCAGATTAAGTCCGAAGTTGGCACCCACCCCCCACTCCACAAATAACATCTAAATTTTGTATTTTGGGTTCTTATAACATAGCACATATCCATACTAAACATTATTAATACTGACCCAAGTTTCAGGGTAGGCCCAATATAACGCTACACTTAACTTCTTTTATCAGAACTTGTATTTCATTATGTTTCCAATTCCAAGATGAACACTAGTCAAAATTGGTGCAAATCGAATCAGATGCTACATTAACAAATGTGACAAATTTTTAAACGTGAAAATTATTCAACTGCCTATTTTATGAGAACAATTTTTTTTATATTATTCGTATTAAGGTCAAAATAATGATCAAAAATGAGATAACAATAGTCTAGAGTTCTATGTATCATGTGTATATACATATATATGCACATACAAATGTACAGACGTTAAAAAAAGTATTTTATTTCCAATTTTCTTCATTCGCTTTTTGCGGAAGTAGCCGGAAGTTAAAAAAAAACTACACCGGTATGTTTATCTTCCGTAAGTGCTTTCAGAAAAAAAAAACAGATATGAAAGTAGAAAACAAAACAACAAAAAAAGAAAGAAAAAATACAAGCCCCACACAATTACGCATGCCTACAATTACGATAAGATTTGGTAATATGAAATTATTTCTGTTTTGGCTTACTTCAATTGGTGCCATTGGTCTGTGAAAAAGAGTTACTTTTTTCACATATTCAAGGTCACACAAGATGACACCTGCTTAAGTTCGTAGACACATTAACGGGTGAAAAAATATATATGAACATCTATAAAAAATTGTCTCCAAATACAACTGCGGAACGCAAAGTTATTATTGTTTTTTATTTATTCAATATGGAATTGTCGTAGTTTTTTTTTTACGATGGGGGAGTTATTCTCGAATACACACGTACGACGTAAGCGAATGTAGCAACAAAAACGAATAAATTAGTCACTTTGCTTTAGTTAAATTAATTATTAAATTATTGTTTTATAATTTATTATACCCTACACAACTATGTTGTCAGGGTATTATAGCTTTGTGCAGCCCCAAAAGTTTGTAACGCCGCGAAATATTGGTCCTAGACCCACCTTTAAGTATACCGATCGTCATATCTCGACTAGCTGAGTCGATCTAGACATGTGTGTCCGTCCGTCTGTCCATTATATTTTGTAAACACGATACAGGCCACAGTTATGAACCAATCTTCACGAAATTTTGCATGTAGGATAGGTTCTAGCTAATGAAGACCCCTATTGCTTTTGGAAAAGATCGGTTAATATTTAGTGGATGAAATGGACCAAAAACATTATTTTTGTCGATTTTTCTGGTCGCTCCAGAGGCCGCAATTATGACCCAAACACCGCGAATTTTTGCATGGAGAAGGGGATTGGGCCAAATAATAAGCATGCTTATTTTGATAAAGATTGTTCAATATTTAGCTGGTCAAATGGATCCAGACTTTTGAGTGGAGAATGACAAAATTTGTATTCTATAGCGTATATATTTACTCCTGAAGCCCATAGACCCGAGAAGTTGATAGTATATCCAATAGGAGTGGTTTACCTTTACATAGATACCAATTGCATTGTCATGTGTACTCGGATGTGGGAGTTACACTTAAATATTTACAGGTCCTTACGTATTCATAAATTATTTAGTAACGCATTACCACACTAGAGGGCGGAAATATATCGCGGATCGCTTTGAAATTTTCCATGAGGATCCAGGTATGGTCATGGACAACACCTATAATTTTCGGTGATGATCAGATAATAATATTTGGATGAAGTGACCCGAAAACTTAATTTTTTGTGTATGAGTCGATTTATAGGCCACTATTGAAAGCCGGACATCAGAACACAACCCACGGTGAAGGGGATCTGGACAAGTAATTAGAAGAGCTGTACTGAGTATTAGTAATATTTGTAGACGTGTAGTCGGTGAAGAGGGTACAAATATTGCCCAAGCTCAAAATATTGAACCATGGAAAATTAGATTTTCGTGGAAGTTCTGTAGGGTATCATATGGTCGGCCCCGTTGGACTATGCTGCTCCGCTCACTGGTTTGTTTTTTACATCACATCACTGAGAGAATTTTGTTAATTGGTGTGTGTGTGTGTGTGTGTGTGTAAAGAAATAGTTCAAATTTTCTCGACATTGAGAAGGGGAATTTCATATTTCCGTTAACAAAATATCGGAATGTTTACACTAATATTCGAAGGATTTAAAGGGCTTACACAACAAGGGAACTTGTTGTCGCCGTATGCGGTTTATTGTGGCTCTTTGTAAATAATGCCGAACTCCAAACACAATTTAACCACGTTTAAGCATAGCTGCAATATAACGATTTGTGTGTCAATGTATAATTCCCCTAATCCTTCTGATATCATTCCCCACCGAACGATCAGTATTTTGAAGAAGAAAGCATAAAACATGTCTATGTTATGGTATATATCGATATAAGGATCCCGCCTTAGAATTTTGAAAATTGTTGTCGAATAGGTTGCAATTTAACTATCCCTGGTCTCACAAATACTAAAGAATTGCTCACTCCCTGCAAACTGCACAAAAGCAACACTTGCGTACTAAAGATCCCCGTCAAGAAACCCTTGGTACGATCAGGAGTGTCGTACTACTACTAATATAAAAAATTCAGCATATAGAGCAACCCTTCAGAATTATAAGGAGGAAAGGAGAGGGGAGAAATGTACTTTTAGAAAAAAGTAGGAAGAACAAGAAAAACGTGATCGGGAGCAAATCGAGGTGTACAGTCAGAACGAATTACGGAAATTTTACCAACGAGTAAAACATCGTCGACTATGAGGCCTTGCCCAGACGGATTTATGTGGGTGCGGGATGACTGAGGACTGGAAGCATATACTGACGGAATGATGTTACTATGATGACATTAGAGATTTAGCAAGTATGGGTATATCGAATGGAGGGGCGGGGTGGGATTTCAGTAGGGCTCTTGAAGACGATCGGACCTTTAGTTGTTTAAGTAGTTTTGCTCGTGAAGCATTTAGGAGAAGGACAGTACTTAGCGGAGGTGGTCCTCGTGCATAGCCCCCTTGCAGTTGGGTTTGGTCGGTTGCACCGGGTGGTGGTGGGTTGGTGCGCCGGTTGGCGTTGGTGGAGGATTGCGGTTGTTGTGGCTGCTGTGCTCTGCTGTCGTTCCGCATCGTGGGAGGTTCGCGGTGTCGAAAATATGGCAATTTTTTATAGTACAGTTGTCTAGTTTTTTTATGGACATCAATTTCACCATTAATACTAGCAGTATACGTCGGATAGGGGTATAGGTATAATACAGTAAAGTTCGTAAAATTATGTATATGTTGCCTTAAGCTATGCTGTATTTATACCCTACACAACTATGTTGTCAGGGTATTATAGCTTTGTGCAGCCCCAAAAGTTTGTAACGTCGCGAAATATAGACCCACCTTTAAGTATACCGATCGTCATATCTCGACTAGCTGAGTCGATCTAGACATGTGTGTCCGTCCGTCTGTCCATTATAATTTGTAAGCATGATACAGGGCACTATTATGGACCAATCTTCACGAAATTTTGCATGTAGTATGGGTTCTGGCCAATGAAGACCCCTATTGTTTTAAGGGATGAAATGGACCAAACACTAAATTTTTGTCGGATTTTCTGCTCGCTCCAGAGGCCGCAATAATAGTCCGAACATCGTGAAATTCAGCATGGAGAAGGGGATCGGCCCAAAGAATAAGCATGCCTGTTTTGATCAAGATTGGTCAATATTTAGTGGGTCAAACGGACTTTGACTTTTGTGTGAAAAATTACAAAATTTGTATTCTATAGCGTATATATTTACCCCTGATGAAAAAAGATCCGAGAAGTTGATAGCATATCCAAGAGGAGTGGTTTACCTTTAAATTGATACCAATTATATGGTCGTATGTATTCAGATGTGGGAGTTACACTTAAATACTTACAAGTGCTTACGTATTCAGATATTATTTAGTAAACCATTGCTACAATGAAGGGCGGAAATATAGGGCTATTCTCTTTGAAATTTTTCCATAAGGTTCCAGTTATGGCCAAGGACAACGCCTATAAATTTAGGTGATGATCAGATAATAATTTTGGGATGAAATGGGCCGAAAACTTATTTTTTTTGTGTATTTTTTTCGGGTCGATCTATAGGCCACAATTGAAAGCCAAACATCACAACACAACCCACGGTGAAGGTAATCTGGCCAAGTAATTAGAAGATCTGTACTGAATATTAGTAATATTCGGAAAATATGCCAGTGTAAGGAAGAGGACAACAGGGTTGAACTATCACGAAATATTGCCCACGCTCGGAATAAATATTCGCTGAAAGTTTGAGTTCCGTGGTAGTTGTGTAGGGTATCGTATGGTCGGCCCCGTCCGACTATACTGCTCCGCTCACTGGTTTTAACTAATATTTGCATATTAAACACATTAAAAATTAATGATATATATAAAAAATCTAAATTCATTATATTTGTTTATATTTATTACGGAAATTGTTAGTGTGTCCATTGTTAAAAATAAACTTATATTTCTAAATTATTTAATTAATAAATTTGATTTTTTTTTCAAATTTCATTATTTCCATATTGCATGTTTTTCTTTTTTGGTGTATATTGCATCATATTTGAAATTATTATAAACTTTTCTTTTTGGTTTTAAATTATTTTTTGTGATTTTTTTTTCATTACAAAAAATTTTTTTTTGGTGTTATAATAATCACAGATTTAAACTGTATGAGCTTTTATATAAAATTATTTTTGCTTACCAAATAATATTGCTAGATATGTAAATGAACACAAAATATTTTTTTTTTGAGAATTAGTTATAAAAAAATTGAAAATTAGGGGGCAGTTACAAAAAATAAATGCTATTGAGTTTGTATGATGTTATTATAAAGTATTTTCATTAATTAATTATATTTTTATTTTATTTGTTATAATTGTTTTGTTTTTTTTTGGTTCATCATATTAAAAAAAGTAAAAAAAAAAATAAAAAATAAAATGAAAAAGTCCATGGGTTTTCGAAGAAATGCACAAATAAAAGAATTTGATTTAAACTTGATGATGCTGATCGGTGTCATTGTTGTCGCCTCCTTCTCCACCGTCCACATTTAGGCTACGCAGGGATCTAGATAGAGGAACAGAAACATATATTATTAAGAATATTCAAATTATTATTTTTTTCAGTGTGCAGTTAGTGTGAGTTGTTTTTTTTTTCTAATAGAGTTTAGATTAGCCAGCATATTAGTTGTTTTAGCGAAATTAAATTTCTATGCTACTTATTTGAGATTAAAAAATATAAATAATTAGGTTATCTTAATTTTTTAATTTTAATTTTTTGAACATAAAGGCGTGGATTTTTTAAAAATCCATACTGATGACTTTCAGCAACCTATGATAAATTTAATTTCTTTCAGGCATATTTAGAGTCGTCTGCGTACCATGGGACAAATTTCAATCAGGCACCCTTTCGAAATACATATGGAAGCTATGTCAACATTTCCAACAATTTCAATAAAACGCAATAACGTCATTCAAGTCTCAATTTGATACGTTGTGCAAAATTTCGTGTTAATCGGACAAACATTAGGAGTTTGGTGCACCATTTATGTAAAATCAGACGAATACTTATGCATATGTGGGAGGTCTATCGAAATCTGACACGATTTTCCCGAAACTTACCACACATCATTCCAGACTCAATACAGTACGCTATGCCAACTTTCGTTCAAATCGAAGGATATATAGGACTTTAATGCGCCATTTACCTAAAATCGGACTATATATGGGAGCTATACCTAAATCTGAACCGATTTTCGCGAAACTTAACACACATCACTCTAGACTTTAATCAGTACGCTATGCCAAACTTCGTGCAAACCAAAGGATATATAGGGACTTTGGTGCACTATTTACACAAAATCGGACGAAAATATATATGGGAGCTATATCTAAATCTGAACCGATTTTCGCGAAATTAAACGCACATCGTTCTAGACTTAATTCAGTACGCTATGCCAAATTTCGTGCAAATCGAAGGATACATAGGGATTTTGTTGAACTGTTTACGTAAAATCGAACGAAAATATATGTGGGAGCTACATCTAAATCTGAACCGATTTTCACGAAACTCAACGCACATCACTCCATACTTAATTAAGTACGCTGTGCCATATTTCGTGCAAATCGAAAGATATAAAGGGACTTTGGTGCAATATTTACCTAAAATCGGACGAAAATATATGTGGGAGCTATATCAAAATCTGAACCGATTTTCACGAAACTTAACACACAGTATTCTAGACCTAATTCAGTGGGCTGTATCAAATTTCGTGCAAATCGAAAGATATATAGGGACTTTGGTACCCCATTTACCTTAAATCGAACGAAAATATATATGTGATCTATATCTAAATGTGAACCGATTTTCACGAAACTTAGCACACGTTATTCTAGACTTAATTCAATACGCTATGCCAAATTTCGTGCAAATCAAATGATTTTCAGGGACATTGGTGCATCATTTACCTAAAATCGGGCTAAACTATATATGGGAGCTATATCTAAATCTAAACCGATTTTCACGAAACTTAGCACACAGCATTCTAGACCTAATTCAGTAGGCTGTACCAAATTTCGTGTAAATCAGAAGATATATAGGGACTTTTCTACACCATTTACATTAAATCAGACGTAAATATATATGGGAGCTATATCTAAATCTGAACCGATTTTCACGAATTTCAATAGAGTTCGTCCTTGGGCCAAATAATTGACCCATGCCAAACGGACATGCATAAATCGATATAGAAAGTGATTCTAGGCATATTCTCAAAAGGAACCACGTGTCTACCTCGTTTCCTTTTGCCTGTTACAAACATATGCACAAATATACCATAATACCCTGTACCACAGTGTGGTGAAGGGCATACAAATTCAAATAGATTTTAAAAAAATGTTTTAAAAAAAATCCATGCTTTTATTGGATTAAAAAAAATATTTAAAAAAAATCCAAGGCTTCATTGGCTATTCAAAAAAAAAAAAAAAAAAAAAAAAACAAAAATAAATAAATAAATAAAAAAAATAATTATAATAAATATACGACTTATTTGGCTATTAAAAAAAGGTTTTTAAATCTAAGCTTTATTTTTCTATTAACAAAATATTTTTAAAAAATCCACGCTTTATTTGGCTATATAAAACATATTTTTAAAAATCCACGCTATATTTGGTTAAAAAAAATATTAAAAAATCAAGCCGTCATTTCATGTTCAAAAATATATTTTTTTAAAAAATGCACTCCATTATTGAATGTTCAAAAAATATATAGAAAAATCCAATTTTTTCATTTACAATCATTGAAGATAATTTTTTATTCGCATTATATACAACCCACATACCGATGGTGTTCCCCAACGAATCATCGATTATCTGCTCTTGATTAGATAATATCACCTGCGACAGATATGTGTCAGTGGGCTAACACATTTTTTTGCAGAGAGATCAAATTTCAAAACAACATTTTTTGTCAAATGCAACTGCCAATGTTCAAAACCCAGTGGTGATCGTGGTGGGTAGGTATGGGTGATACTCTAATAAATTTTATTTCAATAGAAAAAAAAACAATATTAAAGATTAGAATTGGTCATGGTTTTTTTTTTTTGGTGGAATTGTCAACAATTCTTTGGAATTGCAAAAACTATGGAAAAGTAACAAAAAAAAAAATCTAAATATAGTTTTTTTTCACAAACAGCGATGCCATCGTTTAGTACGTGTTCGAAATCTTGATAAAACGATTATAGCAACAAAATGCGGAAATCTTTAACGAGAATACATCGTTTTTTGTCTTCAGCGCCGATGATGATGATGCATCTCAAAAGTCAATGTGTACATATAGACATACATACATACCTACATGATGTGTTGAGCCACACGAAGTTCTCTCAAATCCATTGATACCATTGGTGTTTCAGAACAAAAGTCGGATGGGTTTCACAATTTGATATTGTACACCCCTTTGGGTATATAAAATAGGTGCTAATATGGTTTGTATCATAAGCTACAGCATTATATGTGTATATATACCAATTTAAACCAAGTTTTACAAATGTTCCTCCATGAAGATTACGATCGGACAGAATTTCGGGCAAAATGTCATAACAAATCTGCGAAAATTATTCATTCTTTATTCATGAAAAGAAATATTTGTAAAAATATTTTTAAAAAGCTACGCTAATTTAGAAAAAAAACATTATTATTTAGAAAAATAAAAAAAAAATTATATTTAATAACATCTAGTCTTAATTAGTTCCACATAAAATATGTTTAAAACAGGGGAGCTAGCAGCACCCGATTCAAGCATCTCGATATACACAAGTCCACGTGAATTTCTCCCGATCGAACAACTAGAAATCAAATCGATCATGTTGTGATAGACAGAAGGAATTCATTCAGTGTTTTACACGTTCGATCGATCCCAGGAGCGAATATCGATCGATGCCAGGAGCGAACATCGATCGATCACAGGAGCGAATATCGATTCGAACCACTACCTTGTAGCAGCCAATATTCGCACTCGTCTTAATGTAGCAGCAAAGGTGCGATCTAACACAACACGGAAACTAGACGTCGAAAAGCTGGAAACATAACAGGTAGAAGTAGCGTACTCCGCTCAACTTACCCACCTGCATGACGAAAGCACCCCATGTCCCGATAATATTATAGAAGCACAATGTCAATGATTTGCCACTCCCTACAAACTGCAGCAAAATCAACACTTGGGTGCCAAAGACCACCCACCATCGAGAAACCCGTGGTACGATCAGTAGTGTAGTAATGCTACTGATGTGAAAAACGCAGCGTATAGGGCAAGCCTGCAGACAGTAGCAACATGTAATGTGATGGAGAATTATCGGTAGAATAGGAGAGATGAGAAACGTATTTTCGGAAAAAGAAGAAGAAACAAGAAAAACGGGAGCAACTCGAGATGTAGAGGTGTCAGAAGGAAGTCCGGAAATTTTACCAACGAGTAAAACACCAAACCGAAGGTGTTTTTCTGGTATCAAATAGTAGCGGTGAAGAAGACATCCCAAAACCAATAACAGATGACGGTATAGAGTGTATACCACCTAGCTAAGATGAGGTCAGAATAGCAATCGTCTGAAGAATAGTAAAGCAGCAGGTGCCGATGGGTCAGAAGCCGAAAAATTCAAGACGGGTGGCCTGATGCTGGTCAGGAGCATGCACCAGCTGATTAGTACAATTTGGCTAGAGGAATGCATGTCCAATGATTGGAACCTCAGCATGCTGTGTCTCATGTACAAAAAGAAGACAAGACGATATGTGCCAACTATAGAGGAATAAATCTCCTTCCCATCCCATATAAAGTGCTATCCAGCGTGCTGTGCGAACGATTGAAGCCAATAGCCAATGACATTATTGGACCATACCAAAGCGGCTTCAAACCCGCAAATCCACCATTGACCAGATTTTCACACTGCGCCAAATCTGGAAAAGACTCTCAAAAAACACATCGACACATTCTACCTATTCGTCGACTACAAAGTCGCATTCGACATCCCTATCCATTCAGTGGTGTGTAAAGCCATGCTTTTGGCATTCCTGCAAAATTAATACGGCTATGCAGGATAACTTTAACTGGCACAGGAGCTCGGAGCACTTTAATAACGAACGAGGATTCAGACAAGGCGAGGGTTTTATTTATATATTTATGTATTGTCGTGCGACCTTTTTAACATCCTGTTGGGAAAGGTCATACGAGAGGCAAAGATGACACTCTGTACACCAAACAACACATGTTACTCGCCTACGCCGATGACATCGTCATAATGGGTCGAAAATTGAGTGCGGTAACAGTTTACGTTTGAACAAATTGAGAAGGAATCTGCAGAAGGGGGTCTGGCAGTAAACGGCGACAAGACCAAACTGATGGTATTCAATGATTTTATATACCTTGATAACGTGCTGTTATATGGATCGGAAGCATGGGTACTTATGCAAGCTCTTAGAGAGTTTGAGAGAAAAATTCTCCGACAGATCTATGGACTGCTATGCGTTAACGGTGAATATCGCCGTAGAATGAATCATGAGTTGTACCAGATATTCTCGGGCATCGGCATTGTTAGACGTATCGAGCTGCAGCGATTACGTTGGTCAAGTCATTTTGTGAGAATGGATGAAGATGTCCCAGCTCAAAAGGCATATAAAAGCGAATCAGCTGATGGCTCACGCAGAAGGGGAAAGCCATAAATTAGATGAAAATATCAAGTGGAAGACAACATCACGGAATATGGCCTTTCAAATTGGATGATGTGCGCACAAGACCGACACGCTTAGAAATCTTTTTTAATCTTGGCTTATGGAACGAAAGTTCTGTCACAAGCCAGATAAGTAAATAAGTAAAATTTTTTTGTTGAAAGAATCCTCGCTTATTAGGCTTATTAAAAAATATTTAAATTAATCCACGCTTATTCAGGTTCATAATCACATATTTTTAAAACAATCACTGTAATTCAGTTCCATGAAAAATATTAAAAAACCAGTGAGCGGAGCAGTATAGTTGGAAAGGGCCCACCATACGATACCCTTCACAACTACCACGGAACTCGGATGTTTATTCCGAGCCTGGGCAATATTTCGTGATATTTGCACCGACTTGCCCGATTAGAGGTTAACAGAAACTTCCTTACATGTTCCGAATTTTACAAATATTTAGTACAGCCCTTTTTACTTACTTGTCCAGATTTCCTTCATGATGTGATGTTAGGCTTGTATTCGACTAGAAAATACACAAAGAAATTAAGTTTTCAGTCCACTTCATCCCAAAATTTTATTCTGATCATCACCAAAATTATAGGCGTTGTCGGTGACCATAACTTGAACCTCATGGAAAATTTCAAAGCGATCAGCGCTATATTTCCGCCCTCTAATGTGGCAATGGGTTACTGGCATAGCTTACTGAATTAAGTATAGAATGATGAGTGGTGAGTTTCGGGAAAATCGGTTCCAATTTAGATATAGCTCCCATATATAGTTTCTTCCGATTTTCAGTAAATGGTGCACCAAAGTCCCTATATATCCTTCGATTTGCACGAAATTTGGCACAGCGTACTGAATTACGTATAGAACGATGTGTGCTAAGTTTCGTGAAAATCGCTTCAGATTTAGATATAGCTCCCATATATATTTTCGTTCGATTTAAGGTAAATAGTGCAACAAAGTCCCTATATATCCTTCGATTTTTACGAAATTTGGCATAGCGTACTGAATTAAGTCAAGAACGATGTGTGT